>NC_090789.1:12630972-12843472 GCF_040054535.1 Antennarius striatus
TTGTGAAGTCTGTAAATGAAGCAATGCGTTCTTGCATTCCTCCATCGAGGCATGCATAATGGTAACGTTCAATCATAGAAGGATTTTCCCTTCTTAGATTGCTTCTTTCAGTTAATAGTTTTGTGCCTTGAGGCCTCCCCTGATAATTACGTTTTTGACACAGTGATGATAATACATATCTATTGAAATTATGTGTTTTCCTATGCCATGACTGATCTTGAAGATCCTCCTTATGTCATCCTTCAACTTCCTAGGAAGACCTGATGTGTAGAATGAACGGGATTCACCTATACTCCGACTTTGCAGCCATTGTTTCAGAGTAGTTGGACTGATCTCCACTGATTTATAGGTTGTACTAGGCAAACATTCTGAAACAGGCAGTGCTAAGGGGCTTCCAAAGCAGAAAATACAAAGGTTGTAGACATTGATATCCACAGTATGCTGTGGATTAGTGGCCGCTGTTTATATTGTATATTATACCAGTTTATGTATTCCCTATAATCTGCTAGAATGTTTTTACTTGATTGTGCCAGATTATTAATGAGGTGACAGTTGAAAGTGATTTTGTGCGAGCCTTTGTAAAGATCTGTTTCTGTTATTTATCCCTTTAATAATTTTTATCTCTCTGGGCTGACACATTAAACACTCGACATGTTTATCTAACCACTGAGTAGTTTACATATATTCCATGAATCACTTAAATTACTTTAAAACCTAAAAGCTGGTTGGGTTTACAACAAATCTTTACTTCATACAGCTTGTTACAGAGATTGTTAGAACATCATTCTATATCTACAGTATTTCAATCTGCACATATTTGTTTTACAGTAAGCTTCAAAACTTTTATCAAGGAAACCTTATACTGTATTTCAACCAAATGTTTCTTTAAGCTTTATTTGTGCTTTTCTTCCCTTTCCATTGTCTGGTCAGGTTTTTTATCCATACACAAAATAGCATCCATTTTTTAAAAAAGAGGACCACCAACAACTTGAAATAATGACAAGCATTCGAAAGTAAAGTGAAAGTGAACATGGATCAGAGGGTGTGGTGAATGAGAAATACACTTAGTGACTGGATTAACTATTCCAAACAAAGAAATACCTTGATAATCCTACTATTGACTGGATGATGTCAAGCAGCTTGACATGACCAAACAAAATAAATCTCTTGCCAGACACAAGAGTAGTAGATTTAGTAGTAGATGTTTTAAAGTTAAACAGAACAACGAGAAATAAAACTAATAAAGTAAGCAGTCTGACATGACAAAAGAAATAATTCATTATAGAAAGATGGACTCCACATAAAAATGTGCTATTTTCTATAGCAAATAGAAAATTGCGCTAAAAACCAGGCAAAGCAAAGCATAAAAATGTATTCCTTCATGTTCAAAAGCCAAAAACCTGCAACAACCATGATCCAGCGTGATTTAGCAGACTAATAAACACACCAGTTGATGGATGTAAATTTGATTGCACTTTGCTGTGGTTCTTGAAAATGGTGATGAAGAATGCTGCAAACAAACACTGATTTTCCATCCAAACATGTCCTTAAAAAATGCTCAATAAACTGATTGTGTTATGATCTAGGATCCTTGCGGATATCTCATTGGCCCTACCTTGTCTTTGTAGTCTGCGTTTGCTTAATATTGGAAACGATATGGAGGGTGGGACCTGTTCACAAAGAAGTTTTGCTAATTTTGTTGAGAAATAGAAAATGCAATCCCGCAAACTTAGTTCATATTTGAACTTAGGCGCCTACTTAACGTTGGATCTCAGTTTGAGATGCCGTTGTGATGATCTGAAAAAGCAATCCCTATGCTATTTTCAAAATGAAGATGCTGAAGGCCTTTAATTCAGGTAGTTTTGTACAACAATAATGCTTTATGACCTCTGCACCTTTTCAATAGGTGATTTCTTGCACCAACATCTAATGATAATGTAAATATGATTTTTCTTTTGTGATGGCGAAATTGCTCAGGACCACTGTTATTGCTTTTTAAAAGCAGAATTACCCTTGAAAATCCTGAATGAGTGTGCATGAGGGATTTTACTGATTCTGCCTGCACAAGTCAAAGAATAAATTCAGTTATAAACTTTAATCATATCTACTTGTCATAATTCAGAAGATTGTCTGCAATCAAGCAATCAGTGCCACTAAATGTTAGGCCAGTAGACAAGATTGTTTTGTGAATTGTTAATATGCACTGCTGTACATTCACACTAGCCATGGATTGATTAGACATATATGCACAAGAAGAATGAGTAAAAGGGTTGTAGACTAATAGTGCGCCGAACATTAAATTTTAAATTGCCTGCATATAAGCTCCATATATTTGTATGGAACAAATACTTCAAGTGGCACTTAGTGATTTAAAGCTGATTGGAACTGTCCCTGCTGTGATGAATGATGCTGGTAATGAATTGATCTCAGTCCTGAGATCAAACTAGATGCAACACCAAGAGTTGGATGTCCTGCTACAATCCCACACAATTTGTGCAACAATCTCATAAAGTGACATGATGGGTTGGCCTGCAGAGCTCTGTGCTATAAATCATGACTCGGTTAAATGTATGAGGCTGGAGTATGCACCTAAGAGAATCTCCGGGGGTGCTAATGGGAAACAGGGGAGGCCGGATGGAATTTGGGCAGGACGTCAAAAGTCTAATTTGCCCCTCAGAGGTCATGACACTGCAGGTGCATCGTAGGATGTCTTTATTTGACCTCACAGCCTGAGCTAACAACTGCCTCTGTGTGTTTTTAATGTACTTTTTGCCTTTTCTTTCAGGTCCCAAAGAGACAAAAAAAGTACAGAAAATGAAATCTGTAGTAACCTTTGACCAGAAATGGGAATAAATGGAAGCTCACCTAAGTTGTCCCTGCTGAGAAAAGAAAGGTCTGGTTTAGTTCAGCTATGACAAATACAAAGATTGCTGCTCTATGACCTGAGTTTGTCACATCAACCCAACCCTCTTTATGTTTGCACCACCAGCGACCCATTCTGGCATGGTCAGATGTGATCTTCCATCATCAACATCTTCACTAGTGTTGTATTCAACCTGTCACCCTACATCAGTCACCCAGCAAACTGTGACTAATGCAGGCCCCAAAAAAATGACTTTGACTTGAGATTCAATAGAATTTAGCTTGGCATGTGTAAGATGCAGACAAATTACACACAGCTGCAGTGTTCAACCGTAAGGCACATTATTAGACTGAGCATTTGCAAAGATTTAAAGCAAATCATGCCAAATGATGTGTGATGACTTGATTATCTGTTTCAGCATTGTATACGGCAGCACACCTGAAGAGTAAATGCAGATACATCTGTTTCACGTGAATATTTGACTTTCATTACTTGAAAATATTTTGTTAACAATTGCAGAGCAGATGGTGTAGATGCTGGAATCTTAACTTAATTTATATATTTCTCAAGTGCAGCATAAAGAAATTCGGTCTGTGTTTGAAATCAAGAATACAGAGGAAGCCCAAAAAGCCACTCAGTATTATTGTTTTTGATCATTTTAAATTGCTCTAAAGTTACTAAGGGTTCGGGAAAATGAATTTTTACATGTAAACTGTACCAATCAATAAATATATATATATATATATATATATATATATATATATATATATATATATATATATATATATATATATATATATATATATATATATATATATATATATATATAAAGATCCTTCTCAAAAAATTAGCATATTGTGAGAAAGTTAATTATTTTCTGTAATGTACTGATAAACATTAGACTTTCATATATTTTAGATTCATTATACACAACTGAAGTAGTTCAAGCCTTTTATTGTTTAATATTGATGATTTCGGCAAAAAAATAAAGAAAAAACAAAAATCCCTATCTCAAAAAATTAGCATATCATGAAAAGGTACTCTAAACGAGCTATTAACCTGATCGTCTGAATCGACGAATGAACTTTAAACACCTGCAAAAGATTCCTGAGGCTTTTAAAAATCTTGCCTTGTTCATTACTCAAAACCACAATCATGGGTAAGACTGCTGACCTGACTGCTGTCCAGAAGGTCATCATTGACACTCTCAAGCAAGAGGGTAAGACACAAAGAAATTTCTGAGCGAATAGGCTGTTCCCAGAGTGCTGTATCAAGGCACCTCAGTGGGAAGTCTGTGGGAAGGAAAGTGTGGCAGAAAACGCTGCATAACTAGAAGAGGTGACCGGACCCTGAGAAAGAATGTGGAGAAGGGCTGATTCCAGACCTTGGGGGACCTGCGGAAGCAGTGGACTGAGTCTGGAGTAGAAACCACCCACAGCCACCGTGCACAGGCGTGTGCAGGAAATGGTCTACAGGTGCCGCATTCCCCAGGTCAAGCCACTTTTGAACCAGAAACAGCGGCAGAAGCGCCTGACCTGGGCTACAGAGAAGCAGCACTGCACTGTTGCTCAGTGGTCCAAAGTACTTTTTTGATGAAAGCAAATTTTGCGTGACATTCAGAAATCAAGGTGCCAGAGTCTGGAGGAAGACTCGGGAGAAGGAAATGCCAAAGTGCCTGAAGTCCAGTATCAAGTACCCACAGTCAGTGATGGTCTGGGGGGGCATGTCAGCTGCTAGTGTTCGTCCAGTGTGTTTTATCAAGGGCAGGGTCAATGCAGCTATCAGGAGATTTTGGAGCACTTCATGCTTCCATCTGCTGAAAAGCTTTATGGAGATGAAGATTTCATTTTTCAGCACGACCTGCCACCTGTTCACAGTGCCAAAACCAGTGGTAAATGGTTTACTGACTGGCATTACTGTGCTCAATTGGCCTGCCAACTCTCCTGACCTAAACCCCATAGAGAGTCTGTGGGATATTGTGAAGAGGAAGTTGAGAGACACCAGACCCAACACTGTGGATGAGCTTATGGCCGCTATCGAAGCATCCTGGGTCTCCATAACACCTCAGCAGTGTGCAGGCTGATTGCCTCCATGCCACGCCGCACTGAAGCAGCCATTTCTGCAAAAGGATTTCCGACCAAGTATTGAGTGCATAACTGAACATAATTATTGAAGGTTGACTATTTTTGTATTAAAAACACATTTTTTTTATTGGTCAGATGAAATATGCTAATTTTTTGAGATAGGGATTTTTTTTCTGTTTTTCTTTACTTTTTGCCGATATTATCAATATTAAAACATTAAAAGGCTTCAGTTAATGAATAGGTGTAATGAATCTAAAATATATGAAAGTCTAATGTTTATCAGTACATTACAGAAAATAATTAACTTTCTCACAATGTGCTAATTTTTTGAGGACCTGTATTATATATATGTGTGTATATATATATATATATATATATATATATATATATATATATATATATATATATATATACTATTTTTTTTGTATGGGTGCATCAACACAAGTAGCATTTCTATTAATAGAAATATGAATTAATATAGTATAAAATATAGTATATTATAAAATAAAAATATGTAGTATAGTATAAAATAAAAATACATTTAAAATTATAACAAACCCTGATATTGAGTGGCTTTGTGGGGCTTCTTCTGTATTCTTGAATGCAAACACATAGCCGGAATTTATTTATGCTGCAGTTGAGAAATCCATGTGTTCATCAAGAAGACACTATGCTTAAGGATTAGCAGCTTTTATCTTTCTACAGTTGTGGAAGTGTCAAAAAGTGTCAAAAAACAGATTTTACAAAACTAAAATAGAAAGAATGGACATTGATAAAAACAAGCCATTTGTAAACGTGGGTTTTAAAAATTGAACATTTTTAGAATCATAAATCATGTATTTCGTAAACCAGCCTAATTATTGTAAAGGTGCTACATATTTAAATTGCATGCATTTAGGCTACTCAATAGTTTGGACTATGGTATGAAATATGGCTTGTTTTATATTGACCTCATAAGATGATGATAAATAGCTACTGAGATTTTCATTCAGCCTTTTCATTCATCATGTCACCGTTTCGCCCTCAGAAACATTCCTCTGTGCTCCCCTTCACCCTGCTCATTGGTTGTTTTAGTGCGAGTCATATGCAGTGAAACCTCTGCACTTTTCAAAAGCTTATTTAAAAGCAAGACAGAATACCAAATATGTCCTCCATCGCTCAGTGCCTGAAATAATTACTCTGTGCCATCTCTTTCCTTTTGTGAAAGATTTCATCATTTTCATAGCAGTTCCATCTTACTCACATTCTCAGTTAAAAAGACAGTGACGCACATTTTTGGAGGATTTAAAGACGCTTATTGCATTCCATTTAACCAATTAAGCTGGTATTTTTTTCTTAACAAGACACAAAAATCCCACAATGGACATTTTTAGCACAATAACTACCATCAACTTTTAATTGAGGATAAAAGGGAAACTATAGTATATTAGACCTAATTACTACACTGACTCAGGAGATTGAAGTGATTAGATGAATAAAGACTCCCAATGGATGTTGCAGACGAGCATACATACAAATGCAGACTCACACATTTACATTCTGAAGGTGTCTGTCCTTGGATTCCCAGCTTTGCCGCACTTAAAAAACGATATTTCACTTTGTATGACATTTTCATTTTCCAGCTTGCAGTGCCAACTTTATATTGACCTTCAGTGTTTCAAAAATTTTCCCCAGGTTCCCTTTGGTCAATAATTGGAGTAAAACACAATCATTTATTGAACGAAGACAGAAACCATACCCAAACTACCATTAATTAGAAAATAACTTCAACAGAGGTTGTTTTCAAAGCTCTTACTGGTAGATTGGATCATGCAGTGAATTAGAGGAGTCCTCAGACAAGTGTCAGTTTGGTCTGTTTTAGCAGACGCAAAAATGTGTTTAATGCTAGTTTACAGTGTAGAAGGAGAAAGTCATCCATGTCCCATCTTCCATAAAGTTTTGTAGAATTCATTTTATTTGTTTTTGCAGTTAAGAGAAGCATGAAATATTCCCTGTGTCTTTCCAATATCCAAAGTCCTCACTTTGGAGATGCTTATATCCAGATTTCAGTTTTCAGTTTCGGTGAAAGTAGTTGGGCAGTTTTTGGGTTGGACCAGTGTTCTAAACCATTTACTAATGCTTTAGCAGTCTCAGACTAGACTAATCTACACTGAATGGCAGTGAGGCAAAGAGTTTTTTGTTTTTTTTTCTGAAGCCATTATAAGGCAGTGTTTGTAGCAGGTGAATGTAGCAGGTGTAATGTACAGTGCACAGTAAAAAGGAAGGTGATTTAAAGCAAGAACTACATTTACTCAGTAAAGCAACAAGTGGATAACTTTCCAGAGAGTACAACAGAAAGCCTGTGTCTTTAATTTTGCTGACCTCTCATTAACCAGTTAATTATCAAGCTGGCTTCATTTCACAATACATAAAATTTAATGTAATTACAGATGGTTTAATTAAATAAAATTTCTCACGCGGCCAAAATGCTCTATTACGATATTGAAGTCATGATGGGATGTGGTGTGAATTCTTTGCCAGATGACTTGTGTTTGTTGTGATGCTTGAGATTGTTTAGTGTGTGTTGCATATATTTGTGTGTCTGACTAACTGATGTATTTGGAATTATTCATATACAAGCTATGTAATTTTTTTTCCACGTCAGATGCAGTGATTGTAAGCTATGAAAATAAAATCAATAGGATATGCCTTTCAAACAAAGAGAACAACAAAAACTAGTATGATTTTGTTCACAGTCAGCTCTTTTTTATCGATGACATTCGGCTCATTTTGTCGAGCTGTCATGGCTCGTGGATTCAGGACTGAAAGGGTTGCAGCGTGGAAAGACAGAAATGGAGGACCTGGCTTAAAACACACTGATATAAATCTGGTGAGTCAGTCTGTGGCTGACAATAATACAGCATCAGCTGAGCTCATGGAGCAATCAACTTTTAGCAGCATAAATTAGACACCTATGTTCACCAGACACCTAACCAGCAATATATTTATGAGGAGAACGAACAGATTGCACAAGACTCAAGCACTTAATTAAGGCTTACAACAACACTATTTTTATCTCTTATCTTGAACTTGACCTGCTCCGAAGCAGGTCAGGTGTGCGGCATGAGTTATCATAGCAATGGGTCTCACCTGAAGTGAACCTTGGATGTAACACTTAACGAATTAATCCTGAGGTCTCTGGGTTGAAAAAGAGATTATTTCTAAGAATCCCTAATAAATTTATGTCATTAATCTTCTTGGCTGTTTCACTGACAGGCCCCTGATTGATGGTCATAACCACGTGTAAAACTGCCTCATAGCCCAGACCAGATTACAGCACTTCTCTGTGTAGCTCAAAATTATCATGATGTGCTGATGATGGCAGATATAGACTGTGAGACCCAGGGGATGTAGAATGTATGTCTTATATTAACTCTGGTGTTATGATGTGTGAATTACAGACATGATTTTTTTCTGGTTCAGACTGTTTCACTGATGGATCGTGGCATATTTATCATCCTCTTCCTCCTCCGAAGCCTTGCTCTTCATAACACAGTCTCGAATGCAGGCCATGCAGCAGCTGTACACTGGTTTTGCTTTTCTCTACAGGTAATCTTAATATGAAGTGTAATCAAGACCCTCATTTCTCATACAAAGAATTAGCTTTCCTTTAATCAACTCTCTCATCAGGTTTCTCTGTATCCCTCTGAGAATTTGCTTCATTAATTAATTTGTATGCACGTAATCATGGCTTGTGACCACCTTGACAAAAAGTCTACATCTAAAAAGGGAAAAATAATTTGTAATTATGACTTTTAAGCTCAAAAAGTACAAGATTATAGCTCCTTGTGATATTTTTTCATAATAAAACATCAACTCATGTTTTCTTATGTAGTAGCTCTCCAACAGGACATATTTGGCATTACTTGTGGAAGTAATGCTTCTTAGGTGGGTTAGGGTGAGGGTTACTTTGTATGACAAAAATACACACACTTGGTCCATTGGGCCTCATTGATACATTTTTTAGTGAGAAATTATATACTGTAGATTTTAATAATTTTCCTTTTGACTGAGCCCACTGTCTAGCAAACAACCAAAAGCAAACATGTTAATCTGGAGAAGTTTTCCCCAGTACATTTTTATTTCACAATATTATGGTCACTGATGCAACAATTTTGTTAGATCGAACCCATTTTCATCCAAACATACTGAAACATTTCATCTAGCTCAAGGTGTCTTTCTGTGGCTGAGAGAAAAATGTTTTTCAGCAGACAATGATGTTTGTGATATGTATTTTGTTTGACCATTTATGTTTGTACCAAAAATGCATATCTTAAGTTAAGAAAATTATCTTCACTATCTAAAAAACATTTTTTACAAAAATAGCAATGCAGATTTTATAATGATGTTCAGTTACACAAACATTTAGTACTGCATTCTGTTCAGTAAACAGCAACAAAAGATTGTTGTTCTTGTTTAATTTGATAATTAAACTGATTAGTGTGAAATTATACAGCTCTCATTTCATCAATGGGAAAAAGCCAGATTCATACGTGTTACTCTAATATAATTAGTAATTATGCAAATTTTATAGTATGTAACTTAGATTTTCATATATTTGCTTCACTAATTATTTCATTTAATTAAATGAAATCAACTTACAAGCTGCACATTAATTTCTAATTCAGCATTATTTCCTTTTTGCAAGTACCCCACATAATTTTGTCCTTGTTAAAATGCTTCTTGATGGTGTTGGGTCATAACAAAGAATAAAATCTACTCCATGAAATGTTATTAATAAGTATGTATTTTTTACTTATTAACTTTTATTTAAAGAAAACAGTTAATATAAATAACGTTGCAATTAATAAAGTAAAAGCAGTGCAGTATAAGTCTGCCGTCTGCTAAGCTGTAATTATAATGGAACTGCACATTTGCGAGGATTTACACAGAAACAAAGAAAGTTGAGCAATGACTGGATATAATGTTTTTTATGGTGTATAACAGCACACAGCCCTCTTGTCTGGTAATAGCAAAAATGTGTCTTTGTATGGCTTCAGGACAAAATGAACATACTGACAAAACAAACCTCCAGCAACATGACTGGAGATGGGCCCATGCAAATGAATGCTATCAGAGACAAAGTGTGATAAATGTGCTGTCAATAGAGATAGTGTGGTGCCACATCACACAGAGCCACACTGTGCCACACATCATCTAAAGAATGCATGAAATGTGGCTTCAATTGCTACAGCTCTAGTAATCTGTGTATCGTCATCTTTTTCCTTTTTGGCTTTTGACTAGATATTTTTGTAATTTAAATATTTTACCACGAACCTTTGCAATGAATGAGAGCTATTAAAGTTTTAAGATCCACTTACTAAAATGCTCCTGACCTTCTTAAACACACCACACTGCTCCAAGAATCAATTTTCTTAAAAATGAAGGACAAAGTTCAATGCAAGGCTCCCAAACTTTTCTGAATAGGCTGTGATGGCAGACAATAGTACACCTAATGCTCGAGTGCTGCGATGTACTTTTCTTTCTAAATCACTCCCACTTAAACCTGCAGAATGTCACATCTGCAGCCACAGCCAGGAGATGTGAGGGGAAAAAGGATAAGGCATGTCTGGTGTGGACTCATTGTAGGATCATTTTGTATCTGCTCCTCCTCATTATATCAGCTATGAGACCTCAAAACAGTCCATACCTGTAGATATCTTCACTGTGCTGCTGCATAATGATACAGGTTTTTCTTCTCTCATCTGATTATCTTGGACCAGTGTAGGTTGTAGTGATGCCACAACGATTTATAATGACTACAAAAATAAAGCTGTACTGTACTAGTATATTTTGCAGTTTACGTGTGAAAGCTGTAGCACCATCATTTATAATGTAGCATTCTAAATATGGTTAGGAGAATGGTGTGGTTTCATCTGTATTCATTTGTCCATTTGCTTTGGAGGTTTTTTGGGTGTATAAACTAGCTGTAGGATTTCCACAGAACACAGGCCAGGAGAAAATTAAAGAAATCCAAAATGCTTGTGTGCTACCTAGAAATGTTAGCACTTCCTTCTGCATTACTCTTTCAGCATTTCTTTCATGAAGAAAAGAGTACTGCACCAATCCAATATTTGTGACCTTGATGGAGGCACTGACTGTCTTTACGGATTACCATTTTTGAAAGTGTATCTTTCTTTTACTGCATTTTCATTTTTTGTGTGATGAAGGATAGTTTTAGCCGATGACTGCGGATCCAAAAAACTTAACATAGACATACTGTATGTTACTATGATATGCTCAAACCCATCATTGATTAACTTATTTTTGAATTATTTTTGAATAGATGTTAACTATTTTTGAGAACTGGAAGTTCTTGAATTCTCAAGTGAGAAGCAGGATAATAAAATGTCTCTATTTATTGATCCGTTGTGAACTGTGACTTTTGCTTTTGTGTTTCTAATGTTCTTTGATGAGGTTTGTTTATTACAAAAATGGTAATATTGTAATCTGCTTTTATTTAACCCCTTCTTTCTTGTATGTTTTCATTTAACTGTTCAAAGCATTTTTCAGACAATTTCCCACAATGGTACATACAACAGTTTTTAGACTTGTTCGGGGAGCAGAAGCTTTCATTGCACTTAATCAAGTTTTCATTAAATTGAAGCACAAGCCTCTCTGCTGCAGCCAAGTATTTCTACTCATTTCAGATTTTTAGCATTTCCTCTCCTGCTCTCTGTATTTGCAAATTGAAAATACAAGAAAACAGTTGGATTGCAATGCTCTCGATAGAAAATACAGACCTTCAAAGAGTTCTGATGCCAGTGCAAACAGTTGAGTTAATGTATCCTTTTAGGCAGCAGCAAGAATATAGTGTCGCCAAATAAATATATTAAACTAAATACAATCTTGGCACAGTTGTTGGTACTGTTGCCTCACAGCATAAAGGCCCCAGGTTTGATTCCTCTCTGGTTCTATGCTGTCCTTGTCTGCCTTGGTTCCCTCCTGGTTCTCCAGTTTCCTTCCACCTCTGAAAACATATAGCTTACGTTAACTTAGGTGTGAGAGTGACCATGCGTGGTTGTTTGTTTGTCTTGTCTTCTGTGTGGCCTCAACATGAGCTGGTGTCTCGTCCGTGGTGTGCCCCACCTTGTGCCTGTAGCCAATTGAGATCAGTGCCTTGCAAGGGATATTAGTGGCTGTAGACAAAATAACTGATTGTCTCGTCTACAAATGGAAGGATGGATGGATGGATGGATGGATGGAATGCATTCTTCCTTTGTGAAATGGCTTGTTTTGACTGAGAAGAACCAGAATCAATAAGAACATTAATATGCTACACATAACTATGATGAGTCTCTATTATTCTGTGTAACAGCACACGCATAACAACTTCCCAAATAATAATAATAATAATAATAATAATAATAATAATAATAATAATAATAGACCTTTATTGGCTGAAGCTTTGACATTCACACATACAGACTAAATTATCATTGCTAAAAATAAGGCAAAATTGTTATTAATCTTTAAAAGCAGGTATAATAAATACCATTATATTAACACTGTATCTTGTGACCTCATTTTAGGTGAAAGACATAATGGTGACTGACAAAGACCCTTTTCCAATTGACTGCGCAGCTCCTCCTGACTAAGAAGCTCGACAGCTTTTAGTTCATTGATTTATTTTTCTATTATTTCTGTATACTATCATGTATACTCTTACAGTTCTCATTGAGTGATTTCTTTTTTAACAAACTACCTACCAAGATAAACATAGAATAAGATTCAACAGCAAAAGCAACAGCAATCACATGAGTAAATGCTGGGCTGGGCTAGTTTGCCAGAAACATGACTGGTGAACATGAATGTTCCATTTTGCGAAGACATAACTAACAAGGTTTGCCAGCAACTTTAAAGGTGATTACTGTACAGCTGTCATAACTGTCTCTAAATGCAAAGAAATCATTTAGTCCAGTGGTCTCCAACTTTTTTTGTGTACAGGACCAGTTTAATGTCAGACACTACTTTCAGGGACAGGCTTTCAGGCATGGCGGGTAAATACAACAAAATGAAATGATATGACTAGCATAAAAACTGATATTGTGGATCTTTCTCTTTCTTTTAAGTCATAGATTCTTTTTGTCTTTTTCTTTTGGCTCTTACCCTGTACAAAGAAGCTTTTTCAAGATGTTTGAAATCCAGTAATTTTCAAAAAAACCAAAAAAAACAAAACAAAAAAAAACATTGTTGTGAATCTGATAATAAATGGTATGAAAATAAAATAAGTTATGTATTCTTTCTGTCAGGTCTGGTACCAATTGACCCACGAGCGGATTGGGGGTTGAGGACCACTGATTTAGTCCACATTTATGTTTTTTATAGATTACATTTAAAGACAGAGTAGATAGTGCCAAAGTACAATGGTGGGGGTATGGTGCGGTTTTTCTTGAAAGACTTGCTGAAGGGAGGTTCAAAGTAAGTGACCTGTTAATCCATGGAATTTTTACTGGTCATTTTCTGAGGAAGCATAACACTTTTCATTGCTTCTTTTCTGAGTTTTCTTTTTACGGTAGCTTCTGAGCATTTTCTGAAGCCTTAATTTCCCCAGTCATTTATTGAAACCGGCGATGCATGGCACTTGTGTAGGGAATTATACTTGACACATTACCTCCTCTCTCACTTTCACATTGCAGAGCACATTTCTACAATCCAAATGTAGTGGTCTTAAGATTTATCATTTGTCACACAGCAGATTGGAGCATGTGCAGTTTCTTGAAGCAAGTGACTGCAATACTTATTTGTGTGAACAGCTCTGGCTCAGCGATTTGACTGATAAAGTATGTAAGCGTGGGGGGTGGGTGTGTGGGGGGCATGAAAGAAAGAGACCTCAAGAGTTAGACAATCTGCTCACTTCAACTGTTTATGTTAATCTTCCCCCTGCCAATGGAGAAACAAAAGTCATTTCATAGGCTACATTGAATATCCTGTAGAGAGAAGGGCATGCTGATTAACGACCTAAAGAGAGGAGATAATAACAGTTATGACAGGACAGAAGGGATGTGACCATGACTTGATAGCCCACTGTAGAGATGTTTCATTATAGACAGATAGTTGTTCCTCTTGGATTTTGCTGTCAGGTCCTTAAGCATAAATTTACCTACTGTTTTTTTCAACAAATGTTTTGTTTTGTTTTTTTCCCTTTTAAAAATATTAGTACCCAAACACATCATTGGCCCTCTATGCTGTCATGAAGTATTAGAATGGTTCAAATTACCCCACCTCGATTACTGGAGGTCAGTCTTGCTAAATGATTCCAATTGACACCCTGTACGGCAGCGGCTGCTTCGGCTTCCGGCAACACAGCCAATACATTGTCGTTTTCGCCAGCTAGATTAATGTTTTTTGCGGAAACTGCTAAGCGAAACTCTACAAGACCGTTTTATGACCGTATGGAGATGCTTAGGTTAAGCAAGTTCGGTCACCTGGACTTCATGAACTTAGAGACTCGGACCACTCTCCAAAGCCTTGGTCTCCTACGTCAGTCAGACCCAGCGGCTCACAACACAGTGGAGCCCTCCTCCAGCACAGATCGTTCACGGATACACTGGGGGCAGTGCGCGAGGAAACAGAAGCGCAATTGCCAAGGAGGACTCACAGCTGAGCTAATAGCTAACCCGTTCCGATCACCACTTCCCTCCATCTTGCTCGCCAATATACGTTCCATGGAACGCCAACTGGACTACCTGAAGCTGGACTTAATCACCAAATGGGAGACAAGTAACTGCTGCATAATCATTTTCACGTGGCTAAACTCTTCCGTCCCTGATGATGCCATTAGCCTGCACGGGCTAACAATATTCCGATCCGACAGGAGCCATGCTCTCATCGGTAAATCCCGGGGGGGGGGGGGGTTGGGGTGGCGTTTGTGTCTACACAAATAACAACTGGTGCAACAACGCTACCCTGTTCTCCAGTCATTGCTCCGAGGACATCGAGTTTATGATTGTGAGATGCAAACCATTCTACCTGCCTCGTAAATTCACCACCATCACCATTGTTGCTGTTTATATCCCACCCAGCGCTGACACCAAGCAAGCGCTAAGAACTCTCTACCGTGCCATCAGTGACTTGCAAACCACACATCTGGAGGGCGTTTTAATTGTTGCTAGGGATTTTAACCAGGCCAACATGAAGACTGTCCTCCCTACCTTTCACCAACATGTGGATTTTGCAATGAGAGGGGGGAACACACTAGACCTGGTTTACGCCAACATCAAGAAGGCCTTCAGAGCAGCCCCTCGCCCACACCTTGGCTCCTCTGACCATCTCTCTGTTATGCTAATCCCAGCATACCAGCCCCTGCTCATCAGAGAAAAACCCGATGTGAAGAAGGTGAGAGTGTGGCCTGAGGGAGCTATGTCAGTACTACAGGACTGCTTCGATTGCTCTGAGTGGGGCATGTTCAGGGAGGCTGCGACGGACAATCAGCACACAGATGTGGGGGAGTACACTGCGTATCTGACTACATCCAGTGGTGCATGGAGGGGGTCACAGCAACAAAGACAATAATCACACGGGCCAACCAGAAACCCTGGATGAACAAGGAGGTGCGTACAAGGCTGATGGAGCGTAATGCAGCCTTCAAATCTGGTGATGTAGTAACACTCAGATCAGCAAGGGCCAATCTGAACCGTGCCACCAGGGCGGCAAAGTGTGCCCACAGCCAGAAAGTACAGGGTTTCTTCCAGGACCTCAGCAACACCAGACAGCTGTGGCAGGGAATTCATTTGTCACAGACTACAAAGCCACACCCTCCCGCTGCCAAGACGACGTCAGCTTCCTGAACGAGCTCAACAACTTCTTCAGAAGATTTGAAGCTCTTAACAATACACCAGCAGCAAAACCCACCCCCCATCCTAATGATCAGGTCCTCAGGCTCGAAAGCACTGCTTTGAAGAGAGTTCTGAGAAAGGTCAACGCACGGAAAGCTGTTTGTCCTGATAACATCCGAAGACGGCTGATCAAGGAGTGTACAGACCAGCTGGCCCATGTGTTCACTGACATCTTCAACACATCACTCATCCAGGCCATCGTCCCCCCATGCTTTAAGTCAGCCACCATCATTCCAGTGCCAAAGAAATCAACCATCTCCTGCCTCAACGACTTCTGCCCTGTTCCACTAACATTACTCATCATGAAGTGCTTCGAGCGGGTGGTTAAGGACCACATCACATCCATATTGCCTGCATCATTCGATCCGTTCCAGTTTGCGTACCGGCCAAAATGCTCAACTGACAACGCCATCTCCACTGCTCTCCACCTGAGCCTGAAGCACCTGGAGGACAAGAACACCTTTGTGAGGATGCTGTTTCTGGACTTCAGTTCGGCACTCAATACGATCATCCCCCAGGACTTGGTATGCAAATTGGGCCCTCCGGGGCTTAACACCCCCCTGTGCAACTGGCTGCTGGATTCCCTCACTAACAGAACCCAGTCTGTCCGAGTGGGCAACAACACCTCCAGTGTCATCTCCCTGAGCACCGGCTCCCCCCAGGGCTGCGTCCTGAGCCCGCTGCTGTTCACCCTGATAGATAGATAGATAGATAGATACTTTATTAATCCCGGAGGAAATTGCATCCCATGACTGTCATCCACGGTACAAAACCAACCACATCCTGAAATATGCGGATGACACGACAGTTGTGGGCCTCATTCACGATTACAACGAGCTTGCCTACAGAGACGAGGTGCAATATCTGGGGGAATGGTGTAGGAGGAACAACCTGCTCCTGAACATCAACAAGACAAAAGAGGTCATCGTCGACTTCAGGAGATCCCGACCCAGCCACACCTCTACTTATCAATAACACAGCAGTGGAGGTCGCCAGCCGCACCAAGTTAACCTCAGCTGGTCACTTCATACCACCTACCTCCGTGGCAAAGAAAGCACAGCAATATCTGCGGTTCCTGCGACGGATGAGAAGGGCCTCTTTCCCCCCTACCATCCTCTCCACCTTCTACAGAGGGACCATCTAGAGCCTGCTGACCAGCTGTATCTGCGTCTGGTCCGGGAGCTGCAAGGCCTCAGACTGGAAGTCTGTGCAGAGAGTGGTGAGGACACCGGAGAAGATCATTGGGTCCATCTCATGAAAAATGGGAGCAAAACCAAAAGTGTTGCGTTTATATTTTTGTTGAGCGTATAAGACTCGTACTGTTAATAACACTTGAAACTATCTGTCTATTTTCACACTGTTTATATGTTTCCTAGCACTATAGAAATAGCAATGCGAACAATGTTGTGTACTCCGGTTGCCAATCAATGACATTTCATTGCCAGATTCACTGTTCTGAGTTTCTGTGCAATGAAAATAAAAGGAAGTCTAAGTCTCTAAGTATTAGTCTTGACTCATTCTCTCTTGGCCCTTCAGAAAAGCACAGGAGAGCACTTTTCACTTATTTCACTTGATTGCTGGCTCCCGTTATGGTTCACATGTCACAGAGCTTTGTCTTTTTTTCCAGTATCTCCACACCTCACCTCCATAACCACAGCTAATACTGTCATTCTGTTCCCAGGAGCAATAGATGTTGAATAGATTGTTGAGTTCATCTGGCACCAGTACAAGCAAATAGACTCAGATCAAGACATCCAAAACTAGTTGGAGCACCTTCCATCCATCCATCTTCCACCACTTATCCATAGTCGACTCGTGGGGCAGCAGCTTCAACAGGGAGCCCCAAACTTCCCTTTCCCCGGGTACATCCACCAGCTCTGACTGGGGGATCCCAAGGTGTTCCCAGGCCAGTGTTGAGATATAATCCCTCCACCTGGTTCTGGGTCTGCCCCGACGTCTCCTCCCATCTGGATGTGCCAGGAACACCTCCCTTTTGAGGTGGCATCCGTACCAGATGCCCAAACCACCTCAGCTGACTCCTTTCCACATGAAGGAGCAGCGCCTCTACTCTAAGCCCCTCGCGAATAGAAGTGTTTCTCACCCAATCTCTAAGAAGGACACCCGCTATCCACCTGGGAAAGCACATTTCCGCCGCTTGTATCTGTGATCTTGTTCTTTCGGTCACCACCCATCGCTGATGACCATAGGTGAGGGTAGGAACGAAGATTGAACAGTAGATAGAGAGCTTTGCCTTTCTGCTTAGCTCCCTCTTTGTGGCAACAGTGCCTAAAGACTGCAATACCACTCCTGCTGCCCCAATTCTCCATCCAATCTCACGCTCCATTGTTCCCTCACTCGTGAACAGGACACCAAGATACTTCAACTCCTTCTCTTGTGGAAGGACCTCATTCCCCACTTGGAGAAGGCAGTCCAAGGTTTCCTGCTGAGGACCATGGCCTCAGATTTGGAAGTGCTGATCCTCATCCACGCCGCTTCACAGTCAGCTGCAAACCGGACCAGTGAGTGCTGCAGGTCACAGGCCGATGACGCAAACAGGACCACATCATCTGCAGAAAGTAGCGATGCAATCCTCAGCCCACTAAACTGTAATCCCTCCTCACCACGACTACGCCTCGATATCCTGTCCATGAAAATCACAAACAGAATTGGTGACAAAGTGCAGCCCTGGCAAAGGCCAACAGCCACTCGCAACAAGTCCAACTTACTGCCGAGAATCCGAACACAGCTCTCACTTTTGCCGTATAGGGATTGGATGGCCTTGAGGAGAGGCCCCCTCACCCCATACTCCCACAGTACCTCGCACAGTATATCCTTGCAGACCCGATCATATGCCTTCTCCAGGTGCACAAAACACATGTAGACTGGATTGGCATACTCCCAAGCCCCCTTCGAGAATAAAATAGCTGCTCCGTTGTTCCACGACCTGGACGGAACCCACATTGTTCCCCCTCAATCTGAGGTTTGACAATCGGCCGGACCCTCCTTTCCAGCACCTTGAAGTAAACTTTCCCAGGGAGGCTGAGGAGTGTGATGCCCCTGTAGTTGGCACACACCCTCTGGTCCCCCTTTTTAAAAAGAGGGCCAACCACCCCAGTCTGCCATTCTTTAGGCACTGTCCCAGACTTCCACACAATTTTAAAGAGCCAGCCATGTCAGCCATGACAGCCCCTCATTTCCGGGCGAATCTCATCAACACCCGGGGCTTTGCCACCGTGAAGTTGTTTAGCTACCTCAGTGAGTCTGATCACCCATCACAGAGAATTGATCCATCCATCCATCCATCTATCCATCCAAATAATGACAATACAATACATCCCCCTTCACAGGATGTAAAAATATGTTTGGAAAAAAAAGAAAGGAATCTATGATATGAATTGTATATTATGTTATAGAACATCCTAAAAACAAACAGTCACATTGTCTTATATTTGGGTGACACAGTAGTGCAGTGAGTAGTGCTGTTGCCTCACAGCGGGAAGGTTCTGGCTTTGAGTCTGTTATGGGAGTTTGTATGTTATCCCCATGTCTGTGTGGGCTCCCTCCGGATTCCCCAGTGTCCCCAGTTTCCACCTATGCGGCAAAAACATGCCACATAGGTGAATTGATCAATCTAAATTGCCCGTGGGTGTTCGTGTGTGCGCGAGTGGTTGCTTCTTTGCAATGCACCAGTGACGTGTCTGGAGTGTATCACGCCTCTCATGCGTAGTCAGCTGGTATAGGGTCCCGTCTAACCCGTGACCCACAAAGTGGATGAAGAAGCAGTAGATAAGATGATTATGGTGCTCTCGTCTACAAGGAAATGGATTGATGGATGTCTTTATTGTCTCTTTTCTTGTTTTCTGGACAAAATGCTTTATTCTCTTATCTTTTAGTCGGATGAAAGTCTGTGACAGAGAATAAAGACAATAAATCTAATGCAGTGGAGGGGATACAACAAAGTAAACAGGATTTGGCAAAGTTCACACATACTTTTAAGTTATCGGTGTTGCTGTGAATCTCCTATAGTATATCTTCCTATAATCATGAGACAAACATAAGACTTTGTCCCTGTCAGTGATGTTTTTTTCTTTTTTTTAGTACATACTGAACTTTTGTGTGCTTGTACTAATGTATATTCATCATCATATGATTATATACATTTGGGGCAAATTTTGCAGTTTATTCACCATGCTGACACATTCCCAACAGGATAAAATGGATAATCTTAATTTCTGTCATGATAATCTTTCCGACCTCAATATAACACTCATATTCATTCACACAAAGCCTGCAACTTAATTGTTGAAGGAAAAGCATGAAATGCATGTGGACAGGCACCAGAGAGTGTTATTTTTTAACTCATCAGAACAATGCAAGACACCCTAAGCTGAACAAGACGATAAAGGACAGATGAGTGGGATGTACCTGGGGGATCTCTGAAGTGATTCACCATGGTCTAATTCACTCTTAGGTCACTCTCAGATCTAATTTATCAGGGTGATAACCCTGTCCTGATACACTGGCAGTTGGCCTTGACTTTACTCTTGAGAGCCAACAAACGACAACTCCACTGACTTCCTCTCAAAGGACATGATGCAGCCTGGTATTTCCACAGAGATGCCTTGCCGTCACTGCGGGCTGAGGCAAACATGAACCCGGGAGAAAAAGTACAACAGATTAGTCTGAATTTCTGCCTCAAGGGGAGCTTTCATGTGTGAACTTAGACCCACTCTTTCCAGATGACTATCAGCAGCCCCATCCAAGAGTCAGCACTTTGATAAAATGGTGCAGATTTGAGGTATTTCTGAAGCTAGGGGTTCGTCAGTCTGATAAATACTAGAGGCGAAGGTTCAGCTCAGTTCACTAGCTAGTAGTGATGTCTGGTTCCAAAGGAGATTTGTTTGGGCTGGATATCCTCGGGCCTATTCCACCTGGTCGGAGATGGAAAATCAAAGCCTGTAACTGAAGGCTGAAGGCTGAAGGGTGATTGATAAGTTGATAAAGGAAATTGACTCAATTTTAGGAATCCTAACACGTTTATTTTTCATCTTTTTTTGTACAAGTTGGCATTTTAGACGTACAGAAAGTGATCCCCAGCAGTACTAAAATAAACATAACTAAAAAATTCAACCGATGACCTCTTCCATCTTGGGAATGAAGTTGAAATCGTAGGATGAATGTAAGAATAAGGGTGGGACGAATGAGTTAAAAACCTTTTTCCTGATTGGCAATCATCTCCACTGTGGACTGTGGATGTGTTCTGGAGTTGAGGATTAACCTTGTTTTCAACTTCCCAGACTGAACTTTCTTGATTGATTTGAGTAGTGCGACCTTAGCATAGTAGATTGTTGTTATAGTGTGAGTTCTTAAGGCCAGTACACAATCAACGCCTGTATCCCACATTATGAAGGGCATCAACTTGCTTGCAGATCTCCCTAATTTGGTTCTCTTTGGAGCTGTAAACTGTTGACATTTGTAGTGATATTTATCTCTGGCTAGTAGATGGATGGATGGATGGATGGATGGATGGATGGATGGATGGATGGATGGATGGATGGATGGATGGATGGATGGATGGATGGATGGATGGATGGATAGATAGATAGATAGATAGATAGATAGATAGATAGATAGATAGATAGATACTTTATTAATCCCGGAGGAAGTTGCACAGTAGTTACAAATATACCCTTTGTTGATTTTTTTATTAGGTAGGAGTTCATGGTTCACATGCTGTGGCAAGATGGGGGGGGTCATCTTCACTCGTCTTTTTATATATATGCAGTTCACAACTATTACAGCATAATTAAGAGTACCACACCCTATTTTAAATCAGCTTACACAGAAACACATATCGTTTTAATGCTTCATCAGTGATTCTCACTTTATAAATCTGCGCAATATAAACTCTGCCTTATTTGCACTCTACCATATCTCAACACCACGAGGCGTTTCACAGAAAAGCCCTCATGTATCTCCCCCATCATTTTACTATAACCAAATCACCAAACACTGTTTGACAGAATGAGGTTGAAGAGTTGCCTATAGCACCGCAAAGAGACGTCAAAAGGCTGCGTATGGAGATGTTTTCATCTGAAGACTGGCCTTATGTTCTGCTTGACTTCTCACTGTTGTCTGGCTCAAGTTCACATCATTCCCGGGTAGATCTCAGGACAGGAGTACTGTATATTGACTGACTCAACATACCCAATTCGGACAGGGATGTCATGAGAAAAGTGTGCTGCTGCTCTGCATGAAGCCTTAGATTTACATTCAACCAGAATTTGCCTCTTGAATATTATGTGCAGAGAGAAAGAAGACGAAGGAAGGATAGATAAACATAACAAAGCTCTGTTGACAGGGAACAACTGCACCAGTATTCATAGTGATTGCATCTTATAAGGTCTGAGCAAAAAAACAAATGAAAAAGCTTCTTACGGAAGTGAACAGACGTCAGTAACTGACCCTTTTAAGACCTGTTCTATTATGATTAAGCTTATTTAAAAATGTTTTTTCTCATCTTATGACAAATTATTATTATTATTATTATTATTATTATTATTATTATTATTATTATTATTATTATTGATTCATTTGAGTCATAATTACTTTTATTTTTGTTGTGTCTCATTAAAAAAGAAAAGACAAAACAGGAAGGAATAAAACATAAGTTCACATTTTCTTTTTTGTGTGTGCATTGTACTGTGTCACTATTTTGTGGAGCTTTTTGTTTTGGACCATTTTGGAAATGACAAATCTTAAGGGAATACACAGGGACAAATTCTTTCTGACATAAAAAAAGAAAAGAGTACATTTAAAAAAAAATGTGTATCTTCTCAACAGTTAATATTTTGCCTGCAACTGAACGTAAAACTTGGAACATAACAAACATCTGACAGCTGTGTGCAGCTCCAAAATTTACTTAGCCAGCATTTTAATCCAGAGAAATGGCTACAATTAGTGCATTCAATCATGAGAGTAAAACCCCCAAAATTTAAGAATCATGCAAGTCCATTAACATCATCTAACTTGCTAAAGTGGCTCAACTGTAGATTTCAATGCTCAATAATTATTTTGAATGAGAGATTATTTATCAAACCAAAGATGTACTCAAAATTTAACTTGCTTGAAAGTCCATTAAGTAAACATTAAGTAATCACCAAACTGCAGAAAAGAGATAAATAAATAGAGCCGGCTTCATGACTGTCTCCGGATTAAAATTGATGCTGAATTACCCTTTGAAAAATGAAGACTGGTCAAATGAAGAAAAGAAAATAACAGAAATAATACATACAGATGGTATTTTATGTCTGATACAAAGTACTTAGTGAGTTTAATTTAATACGGTACTCATTTGTCTTTTAATAGATGAATATTCATTTTAGTAAAAATTGCTCTCAACAGCCCTGGAAAATAAATCTGGCATGAAACTCACATTTAGCAGACACCTCATTTCTGTTCATCATATATGTTTTGCGAATTTGTGCACCACATTTGAATTTTTGATGCTGAGATGGTACACATCAACTGTTTGGTAACAATTTTAATCCAAATCAACATGGAATCTTTGGTAATTAAATAAAAAAAGACAAACTCGTCCTCATTGATAGTGATTCTAAAAGGAGAGACAAGAGATCAGAGAGAGAAAACAGGAAAACCGTCATCACTTATTGAAAGTATTGAAATTTTGTTTTTGCTACCTTTTTACCTTCATGTGTTTAAGATTTGAAGAAAGCCATAAATGTCTGGGCTAATATAACCATACCATCCTTCTGACTTTAGCAACAAACTATGTGGTGCTTTTAAAAATGACTATTATTGCTAAAAAACCCCTGTGTCAAGATTTGAATAGACTATATCCTTCCTGTAATTCAAAGTGAAATGCCTTGTAATCCAACATTCATAACACATATTTTATTCTTAAATGTCAGATGAGTAACAGAAAGCTCAGAGAGGTTTTTAATACAAGGATCAACGTCTATATTTACAATGATAACAGCCCATGGATTGCTGAACAATAGGATTCATGTTGGCAGTTCCATGCCATGACCTTGAAGGTCTTTAATTCCTTTGAATGGGTTCTTATAATTACAGCTGCACTGACTTCAAACATGCAGGGCCTTTTTCATCAATGATAGATTATAAAACATTTCTTACATTACTGCTAGTGACATCAAGTTTGTCAGATGAATATGAAAATAATAACATGAATAGGATGTGAAATAATTCTAGTTTGCTGAATAGGCATTAAGTTGAATTAGTATTTCTTTTTTATTCTCTGGAGAGTAGCCATTAAAAATTACCTTTGTCACTCTGCTGAACTGCTTATTGCTCAGATGCTTGATGCTTCTTTGCTGACAGCCTTGGGCTTTTTCCTGAAGACCAACTCTGCCAAAGCGCAAACTAATTGGTGTTGCTGGGGACAAGTCTGTAATGTATGACTCATTAAGTTTCCTTTTAATGAACTACTGTCGTGCATCATTAGAAGTTCAGGACACGAACCCTAAGCTTTAGCTTGTTTTATGAAGTGACATGTTGGATCCTAGAGAGTTTCTCACATTTACTTTTAGAGAAACAGTGTTGACTCTTTCAAACTGACAAGACACTATTTTTCTTTCAGGTTATGATGATGTCATCAAAACCCCAGCAATAAATACAAAAGCTCACTGCGCTTCAAGTGCTAATGCTGAGGGTAACCAAATAATGATGGAGCTTTTGAGGGATTCAGTGTAAACACCAGTAGAAGAACTTCTGAACAAATTTTTTTTTAAATTATTGGAGCGTTGCTCATCATCTGATATTCTGCAGTTCAAACAGACACCTTTCATCATTCTGTGCTGCTGTGCTTATGTCCCACAACTGCTCTGCTATCATGAGAGTAACAGACATGTATAGTTTCACTCAAATCACTTGTGCACAACATTTCTCTTATTGGTTGCTGAGCCACAGCTTTGATCTCAATTAGAAAATCAAGCTCTCCTCACATTTAGTTCTAACTGAACATGTAGGGATTGATTTTCTTTCTAAATCTACTTTAATTACTGAATGCAATGTTAACCTTAGAGACCCCTTAAAATATATAGCACGACTGATTCCCCAGGGCTCTGTCGGTTCATCCTGAAGGCATTTTCATTAGTGGTTCCATGCAGAAACCTCAGCCAGGCAAATTAAAGCACTCAGACAAGCAACATCGGAGAAGATTGCTGTGAATGCTGGTAAACTAGATCGCCAATGGCATGGCAAACTGAGTTCAGTTCAAGTTCAGCATTCAAGGTGAGGAATCACAAGGCTCCTGATGAGAAAAACCTCTTAATCTCCATCTCTCTCCTTCACCCATCTGTCTTGTTCATCTAGATTCCCTGTAGAAGGGAGAAGCACCTTGAGGTCCTAACCTCGAGTGATGCTGTTGTTCAAGACTGTCCGCATTTTGGAGCACAATCCAAAAACATACCTCTGAAGATTGTGTTAATTATATTTCTAAAAAAAAGGAGTACAATTAAAAGTTATGTCAATATCAAGTTTGAGTTTTTATAAACAGTTCAACTCTGTTCCCTTTGTAATCTGTACAGCTTGTTAATAGTAATAAAGAGTAATAGGTTAAGTGGTCCTTTTTGCTTGGTACAGACAGGTGCATTGTGTTTCATGTTTCACAGTGGTAGCAATAGTTCCTTTACAGCCAAGCTTTTGTTTTTTCTTTCCACCTTTTATCTGCATGCTAAACCAAGTCCTCAAACTCAAAGTGAGGCCTACAGCAGTAAAAGGATACGTGCGCTTTCATACAGCTGGCATAAAAGTCAAAGAAACCATTGATCATACTCCTGTATGTTCACAGGGGCTTGCTGTTATTCACCGCCGTTGCCTGGGGTCCATCTCCTGGGCTTTGCTATTTCTTTTGAATCCTGCATGACAACACACACACACACACGCACACGCACACGCACACGCACACGCACACGCACACACACACACACACACACACACACACACACAGACAATATTAAAAACGTCTCCACTTAATGGATGTAGAGTTTGGCATATTAATCTGAATGGAAGTGTCTGTCCAGAGGTTAACCACATGCGTATACCAATTTACGCCTTTGCTTGTGGATTGGTTATTGATTTTCCATCTGTGTAGTAGATTGGTTTGACCACTTTGACCAGTTTACACATCGGAGAGAACTACAGTCTTTAACTGTTTTGTTCGAGAACCTTTAGCTCTAAAGGATTTATCAACGGTTGTTCACAGACTGTCTGTCAGGTTCAAACATGACACTGCTCCACTGTGTTGGGCTTAGTTCAATAATCAGTTCATAGTGCAATGGTGTTTCACATTTCTGTGGTGCAATTTAATGGAACTCTGGAGTATTGAACATTTATATGGTCATCCATACAAGGACACTTCATCTATCCTGGGTAGTCAGTAACAGTACATGGATGAAAGCAAGGTAGGAATTCAATGTTTAATGAATAGTGATGGCAGCATTGGTATTCATTGTTTGCAGACAAACTGAGATCTTTGCAGACTTTCTCTCCTTTCTGTCTGAATGGCAGCAAGGAATCAAAAGAGCGTCAGAAAGGCGCAGAGGCCTTTCATCCACCACCAAGCAGAAGTAAGTGAAAGAACAGAGCAGGGAGTAAAAAGGAACTCAGTCACTGCTCCTTCTGTAGATTATCTGCTTTTGCTCTGCAAGCCATCCACAAATCCTTCACATTCCTGTTTTGTTTTCTGGCTGCGGATGTCTGCTCGTCTCTCCTCACACAAACAATGACTGGACTCTCTCCAGTAGTGGAGGGCAAATATTGACTTAGTTTTAATTCATGATATAAAGTTGTATACATCATATTTCATAATTTGGGGGTGAGACAGATTCATTCAAAATTATATAATATCTCAGAAAAGATACTTGTTGAATCGTGTAAAATTCTATAATTTACTAGTGGAAACCCATGGAAATTCCATGATAACACAATATTATCAGACTTCATACCAAACATAAGAAAAGAATAAATAGCTACCTTGTTCTGTGGAGCTAATGCGTGGAGAGCTCCAGCTAAACAATAGCCAACTGATGCTAGTTGAGGTTTTGCTGCAACCCAATGTCAGTGGGGAGATTTTAGAAAAGAAAAAGCAGCACAGTGGTTGTCTTTTTTGCTACTTGAGTTTCCTTTGGATGCTAAGGAATCCCTCCACAGGCCAAGCCATCCAGAGCTCTGCGTATGAGCCTACATGCTTGTTTGGGCCCTGTGGTGAAATGGTGACCTTCCCTGGGTGTACCCAACCTCTACTCTAATGTCTTCTGGAATAAGCCCTAGCCCTCTTTTGTGACTCAGCATGTAAGGGATCATACTTGGTTCTTTATCATGTCTTTGGGGGGAAAAAATCCAGTTTTGTTTTTTTTTTTAAGAAAAGACAAGTGAGATTTTGAGTAACCCTTCAACCAAAGATGGCATACTAAATTAGCAGTAGAACAGATATTGAATTTGACAATGTGTGTGTGTGTGTGTGTGTGTGTGTGTGCGTGCGTGCGTGCGTGCGTGTGTGTATGTATTGAGTTCAGGTGTTAGCTAAGAGTGGTTTATGTTAGCTGGACAGTAGAGAACAAGGTTCAGAGTCAGAAAATGGCATTTTGAGAGGTGATCCCTGTTTTTAGGTTGTCAAAACTAAACACAGCACACAGATCTATCAATTCCTCACAAGTTTGCAGGTCAGTGATTGTAATAAAATCCAAATTTTTTTTTCTTTTTAGGCTTTCAAATGTCATTTTCTACCCTTCTGGCCTCAGTCCAGTATACTGACATTGTAGCATGATTCCATGACAACATAAAATCCTTTCTGTTGCTGAATGGTTGGACTTCGTAGCCAACTACTGGATCATCACTGATTCAGATCTGGGTGACCTTACCTGCACACCATAGCACACTCTCTCTCTGACCCGCCTGTTTTACGATGGCCATTCAATTAACCTTAAAATAACAACAACAAAAAATAACAATTTATTATTTAAACACATTTTCATCACCTCATCAAATATATAGGTAGAATTGACCAGTGAGAATTTGGAACCAATCTCTGAAAGCTTGTGGATTTATTAAAAGTGAGGCGTATATGTCAGGAGAACAAAGCGGCTCTCATATCAGCCAGATGACCGTAGTTCACACCACCTTGGACATCGCCAGCTCCTGGTCTCTCTCCCAGCTTATTGTCACACAATGAGTTGAAAGATGAAGACGCAGAACCTAGGAGCTGCTGGGAGTCGTTATTGACTCGGCCCTCGGCCATTGCTTTCCCTTTCCCCACTTCAATAGATTATGTCGTGGGTGGGAGAGCATTCTTATCAGTATTTTCCTGACCCACATTCCCAGCACCGCCATGGGCTACCCCGACTGATGTTCTGCCTTCTCACCAAACTACATATTTGCCATTAGCTGCAGCCTTCATGGACGTTCTATCATCTCGGCCTGACATAATCAATGATGACTGCTATACTGAATGGAACATTATCTTAAAAAAAACCACCAGCTTTTCTCGTCAGCAGCCTTACCATCTCAAAATAGGTTCTGGAGACCTCATGCGACATCATTCGATTTGACGGTGTGAAGAGATGAGAGGACTTTCTGGTCTACATTCTTGTTGAAAGGAATCTAATTTCATGCAATGTAAAGTCATGTCAGCGATAAGATGAATCCTCATGCAGATAAAGAGAGCTCAAATTGAATCTGCCTTCAGTAGGGGGACGCAGAAAAATCTCTATTCACCACTCACGCCATAGCCAACCTGCAATTATGAATTTGTGTCAAAATGAAGGAGATATTACAACATGGCTGTAGCCTCAATAAAAACCCAGCAGGAGGAAAGATTGGGCTTTGTATTTGTATTTACTCAGCTCTCCTTCTGTAGACGACTGATGACAGGGGTGTGCTCTCACATGGTCGAAAAAATCCCATCATCCCATTTGGCCTCAACAATATGAGCAGTACAAACAAGCTAACAACAAGCCGATTGATTACAGAACTTAAAAAGCCATGGACATACACCACAGGGATGAAGTGAAAGCCTGTAGTGCCGGGTGCACTCATTTAAAGGCAAACTGTAACCCATCACTAGCAGATCTGTCGTGGAAAGCAGCCCATTGGTGTTTCCTTGGCTTAATATCTGTTTAAACAGCTCAGTGTGTTTACACTTTTATGTGGAAATTAATAACTTATGAGTTACAATTTCAACAAGCATAAGGCGTACATAGATCCATTGTGATTGCTCTCTTTGTAGGAGGGCATGAAGATGAAAAATGAAACAAAAGAGTAAATAATAAAGTATTCATGCGTACAGTGGCAGTGACTGCAGGTAGTATGGGGCTGAAACACAGCCGCTTCCACTTTTAGGATTACTGGGCTGTACCATTCCCCTAATGAGATAATCTGTATGTTTCTGTTGACTGCCTTGAATGAATGTGCTTTATCTGCTTGTGTGCAGAAAACAGCATATGATTAATGAATTCATCAAGATAAACATCCCCAGATACCCACAGCTTTCTTTTTGCTTTCCGTTGCATTTAACCACCTAGAAAGTCTCGGTTCCGGCGCTTGAACGCAGCCCTTCAACACAAAAGAATGGCTTTTACAGTAATTACAGACACTGTTGCTGTGACAATGAGATTAACACTGTACTCTTAAGCATTCGAATCAGCCTCCAAAAGAAAGACAAATCTGCAGGCCTGCATTTCTTCTGAACTAACAGGAATTTAAAAAAACAAAAAAAACAACTACAGGTTTTTATAATCTGACATAAACAGATGCTTTGAGTTGAGTGTCATCCCCTCGCCTTTGTGTGCCCCACACAATAGCGATTGTGCTCATTTTTTTTTTATTTCAACACATATTATACAGGTTTCCAGCATAATTCACTTTCTGTAAAAGGAGATCTATTGCCTCACAAAAACAAAGACAGATTGGAATTGAACGTGGGCGACAGCGCTGACAGTAAAACAATACACCCCTGCTTGGTCTTTGACCTTTATCACATCGCTTCACAATTTCTGGAGCTCACTTGTCCTACTGGCTTCACATTCCTCTGCTTTTGGTTGAAAATAGCTGCCAAGGCCCTGTCTCTCATTTAAAAAGTGCACCAGCAGCAGGGGTACAGTATATTGATAACAGGCAGAGTGGAGAAAGGGGTCAAACAGTGAATCACTAGAGCTTATCAGCCACTCATAAGACACATTAACTAGATGTGACACTGCTTGTAAAGCGCCACTTGCAGATTAAGTGCGCCTGGCCCTCGATCAATGGATCATCAAGACTGCTTCAATTAAAGAGGAGGTTGAATCCTAGAGGCTCTGTTTGGTGGTAATGATAAAAAAAAGTCCATTAAAGTTGCTAATTAAATGATAAGCGTGTATTAAAACAGGTCAAGCAAATGAACTGTGGGATTTTTAAGCTGTTAGTCACAAAGTGGCTGGGTGGTGGTGGCAATGGAGGTGCTAGGGGGCCATCAACAACTCATCCATCATAAACTCATAAGTGTGTGAAAATAAATGGCTTTACAGAGAGCAGCTGTGAAAATTTAAATGGGGGCTGGTGCAGAACAAGACATGGTCATAAAATTAGTCAAAATATCTTAAGACTAATACAAATTTTAGCACACAGTTTTTAATTACTGGCTATAATGTACACATTCTTATTTATTCAGTGTATTAAGTGTAGGCTGTATAGGCAACTTAAGAAAAAGGCTTTGAACCAGGCTAATTCAAAACCAAGACTCCAGCATGAACAAGCAACTACTATGCTTTACTTCACTTCAGCTTGTTTAATTATGTTTAAAGGAGACCAAGGAGACACTTGGTTAATCACCAGACTGTATGAGGAATTTAAATAATTGCATACTTACTTAGCTATTGGTCTCTAAGTTATTGGATGCAAACAGTGCTTTCTGAGCACAGTTAAGGACAGTGGGAGTGATCAACCTGTACACTTCCATCCCCACCTACTGTATATATTTGAATAAGCTCACTTGAAAACCTCATGCTGTTACCTTCCGGCGTCTACCTGGAGGTTCAGGCCGCTAGCCAAGTTAGCTTTGGTCTTTACATTTGTCCATGTCTCTCACTTACAGAGCTGTTCTGGCTTCATCAAACATAGCGGTTTATATTCATTGATTGTGACGGACCTCACGTTGTTGTGTGGGGAATTTTGATGCTTCATTCACTAGGACCAAACTCACGAACCCGGCGTCTACCCGGATGGCCAGACCGTAACGCCGAAGCTACCTTCATCTCCGCGTTCATCGGTCTCACACACACGGAGCCGTTACGGCTTTGTCAGACATAGCCGTTTGTTTTCTTGTAACGGCAAAGAAAAAAAAGAAAACAAACGAAGTCTGATATTATTCTTTTATCTTGGAATTTCCACAGGTTCCCGCTAGTATATATATATACGTGTGTGTGTGTGTGTGTGTGTTATGTGTTATGAGTTATGACCTATTTACTTCAATGATTACAGTCTTGCCAAAAGACTGTAATCATTGTGGTTTACCAGACTTTTGTTTGAAAAACTTGGGATGCTAAACTGTGAAATTCATGTACTATACCTGGAAGCATATTACATGCAGTATGCTACATTGAGTGTTGGGTACTGACAAAAGTCTGCTATTTGATGAAGGCCATGTGAGGCTTACATATTGCTGCTTTCCATACTTGGTTTTCGAGATCAAAGGTCTATTCAAGTTACTGTTATCTATACTGTGCAAACATGCATAGCAGTAACAACTGTAACAATAACAACACATACTGGCAGACCCGCATAGTCTACTAACTCTATAATCTATAAATCAACTTGTTGATTAGCATGTGCAATTTGATTGTAGTCATGTCTAGAAGGTAAAAGGTACACCATTATTAAAGTGACCCTGCATCTCCCCTAACAACACACCTGTCTGACAGGTATATAAAAATAAAAACTCTCTGCAAAAGCTTGACTTTTAGGCAACAACATAATTTATTATCTCTTCCTGTTTTATACACTATTTAGAAAATAAAACACATTGAATAAATACAAATTTAGAAAGCGACATATGTTTGCCTTGTTCTCACAAGAAGGCATGGTTATTCATACAGAGTTCTCTTGGCGGTAGCAGAAGGATTCGCATCACAGAATCCACCTTAAAGCAGACTTGGGCCACACACTGCGATGAAACACTTAACACCAGGCATGCAGATGCTTTAGTGGTTCCCACTTATAGACAGAGAATGGATTGGCACACTGTTAAAATGTCAAACATCTAGGAACAACTGTGTAAAGGAGGGTAAAATAAAACATCTACAGTATATACATGGAAAATAAATAAAGACAAATTAGGTCCAGGACAACTCCACTGTACATATATGTCTCTCAGATGTAACCATCTTCTTTCCTTCTCACACTCGGATAACATTCCCCTGTCCACTCAATGAAAATCAAAGATAGTACAGTACAACATGAAATATTCACCAACAGCAGATTGCACCATTTACAGTGTTACAAACAAACACAAAATATCACCCAGTAGTTAGCATCAACTGTAGTTCCCTGTGTTTGTTCGTAGTAAGGCAGGACACAGCTGAGCTCTTTGAGTCCTGTGGTCTTGGTGTACAACAGGAAGTTCGGCTGCCTAGACAGTGGTTGTTAAAAAACAAAACAAAAAAAAAACCTCTACTTCTGTTGACTGTCCCCTGTTTTGGCAGAGGCAAAGTGGGACGAAAGAATACAGGATCAGAGAGGCGCTGGGGAAAAGCAAAAACGGTACCAGGGGTATGTTACAGGTTGTTTGTCCAGTGAGCTTTTTCAATAAGTAATCAAAGCAGATGACATTTCATCCAGGCAAGGTGACAGAGACAACCAGAGCTGTATACATGGACATCACGAGCAGAGATCCAGGATGCAGGGTCTGGGATCAAGACCTTCTCCTCGAAGAAGGATGAACGGTGAGGGATTAGTGCTATCTGACCTCCAAGCAGTCCAGGTATTCCTGGGCCAGATCATAGCAGAAGCGATACTGCTCCTAGAACAAAGATATCATACCATGTTACATTCCTGTCGCTGTTTTTCATGGAATTGTGCAGGAACTTACTACTCTTGTAATGGACAAAGGCTAAACAATTTTAAAAAAAAATAATTAAAAAATAAATATATATATATATATTTATATAGTTTTTACTTAAAAGCACTTTTTGTCTGCATATTTTATTATATGTTGCACTAAAAGCTCTGTTTGCTCACCATTGTTTCCACCATGTTTGGCTTGGAGTTGCGCAATGTTTTGGCGGCAAAGAACACGTCCACCATGCTGTGGTGGCGAATCATTTCCAAGATCATGGTGCAGGCACAGAATGTACCACTGCGACCGCCACCATTCCTGCTCCATACAGAAGACAGCCACACACACACACAGAACAGAAGAATAAAGACATGAGTGACCTAATAATGTGCAGCCTCTCAAAGGGGGGAGCTACACAGTGAAATGTCACCGTTTGACTGAACGCTGCCCAAGCATGCTGTCAGAAAAGGCCAAATGGCAAACTTTCATGATGAATATCTGAGTAAAGTTCTCATTAAAATACGGGAAAGGGGATTTAATCAGATATAAGACATCAGACACACAGCCTGACCTCTGGTGATCAGAGGACCCCACCATTTTAATGGGAGACAGAAAACTGCACTCACCAGCTACTGAAAAGACACAAACACAATAGGTAGGCCTGATTTCCCTGTAAATGAAATTCAATAACTTGAAAAGGTAATGTGATCGTGACTTTATAGCAGTGAGGTGAGTAAGATGAATGGTTTGTTGCATCTCATTAAAATGGCTTCTGCTTTGGAACCAAAAGGCCCAGTCAAGCTTTTTATAAAGAAATGTCAGGAAGTTGTTTTTTACTGTGACAAAGGGAACATCACTCACAATATTTTACGCACGTACAACTGGTAATGTATACACACACTTGGGCTAATACATTATTAAGAAAAAGAAAATTCTGACAATATAAAATGTATATTTTTTACAGAGTCCTTCTGTGCCGCCATCTTAAATGGACAGTGTAGATGCGATGTACTCACAGGCAATGGACGATGGTGCGTCCTTCTCCACACTCCATCTGCCAGTTGTGAACCTGAGCCAAAAGGCTGAGAAAGGCTTTCTTCGAGTCGGGTACGTCACGATACGGGGACCAACGCAGGAACTGGAAGTGACGCACCACAAGCTGACCTTCCTGAAGCTGTCAAAGACAAGACATTTAGACTGGGAGGAAAAGTAAGATGAGTGTGGGTTTGTTTGTTTTTTTTACAAAGTTTTCATGTGTCGCCATTTGAGCATTCCACATTCATATTACTCACTTCTTTAAACATCTATCTGTTTACCAGCCAGAGGGCTTCTGTCAACACTTCAAACCTGCCAAAAGTTTGGCTGTAGAGTTGCTTAATTGGCCGTTAAAGTTACAGAGGTGGATGAGGAAGGTGAGAGTGAAGCGAAACAAAGTTGGGGGTGTTAAAATCAAAGCAAAGGAAGAATGTTAAAAAGGACAGTTGAGCTGAGGGTAACTGCAGAGTTGAATTACAATTCATTACCTCATTCAGACTGCAAATGCTGACATTTTTGGTCTCTAAAATGCCACCGAGCAGTTAACCTAAATGAAAGCTTGAAAGAGTCCCACAAAACTGTTGGTAATGTCAGAAAAGCTACATGCGTGTTCTTCACGTTTCTGCAGGCTGGGGATTCCATTAGGTCATCTAGCACATCCAGCACTAAGGCTTGTCTGAATCCACTCAATAATGTTGAAGGCAGCCGGGGGACACCAAACAAATGGAAGAAATGATGCTTTAAGGATACCTTGTGGGTTTTGTTTTTCTCAGTGAAAAGTTTGCAAATGCTAGGTTTACAGTACATTTGTTCTCACCAAAATAAAATTTGCAATTTTTTTCCTTTGGAGAAACAGTCTTTTGAATAGTTTTGAAGTTAAATTGTTTTAGCCTTCTGGAAACATACTAGCCTGTGTGTGTCCTGCTTTGAGCTTTTGCTTAACTGCTCCCATCAGGTACATTTTACCAGTTGTTATTTTTTTTAATCAAAACTTATAGTGCCTTCACTGTGTTAACTGGACTTAAGAATACCTTCTTCGGACAGAGGCTATTGGTGTCTTGCTCAATGATGTCTGTCTCCTCAGGATCCTGCAGAGAAGTCATGTGGTAACAATTTTAAGGTTTCAAGGTGTTTTATGGAGTGGATAAAAAGTAGGTAGGTGCACTGACAGGGTATCACTGAAGGTCAGGTAAGTGGAACCAAAGCTAGGAAGGTTTGTCATCTGAAGCAGACTTCACAAGGACACATCTGCTAAACTAGCTGCTACAGGGAAAGGTTGGGCACCTACTGAGGTCAAAAGGCAGGGGTTGGAAGTGCTGACAGTGGAAAGTGGAAGCGAAGCGGGGCTAAATTTCTACTACAGACACATACAGAATCCATAAATACATCAGTTTCACAAAGGTAATATTGAAATATTAATTTTGTCCAACATCAAGGTTACAAAAGAACTATATCAAATATTGGTCTAACTGTTGCTGCTTATAAAAGAGGTATTGGGAGTATGTCGGACATTGCTGATAACACTATCATGCTATTTTCAAAAGCACGATTAATAAGCAGCAAATTATTCCAAAAACTGGGGAAAAAAACCCATTTGGGACAGAGATCACCATTCAAAGTTACTACATTAATATCGGGCTTCATTACCAGTCTTCAAAATAAATTGAATGTCTCCCACAGCTGAACAGTTTTTTGCAGAATGCTACTTGAGGGTTTTTGTTAATGTCCACGATTAAAGGAAAATCACAAGTTAAGTGAGAACATTAGATACCCTAACATCTTATTTTTGCAATTAACTCTGTCAACTTAGTATTAAGTTGACTAGAAGTGATTAAAGGGCTTACATTTAATTCAGTTTCTGCTATTTCCTTCCATTAATGATGGAAAAGTGAAGGAAACTACATCGTTTTACTTTATTTATTAAAGTAATGAGCAGAAGTTGTAGAAAATCAAAAGTTTTCCAGTTCACTGATATGATGTCTATGTTTTGCAGAATGGCTGTTCTGTTCATTTTGTGGTGAATCCAATTACCCGAGTGATGTTCTGAACACGAAAGAGGCGGATGATGACATCATCGTCAGCCGTCCTGGACAGAAGCTCTACCGTCATTGGCCCAAACTGCTGGAGGCCTGGTTCAGGCCAGTACTGCAGACAAGGCTGAGGAGAGAACAGGAAGAAGGGAGTAAATGGCAGAGTTGAGGTGGCTGGTCATTAGCCCACACTTGCTTGAGGCAGGACAAATCATAACGTTGCAGCCAATAATGATGAAGGCCGGGAACAAGACACTCAAGTATTGACAGCTGAGACAATTAGCCTAAATGACAATGATAATCTACAAACAGCTACGGTAAATGAGCGAAAACAACAACAACAACAAAATAAACAACAACCTGGGAACAATCTTTAACATACAACACCATCCCCTAGTGTGAATTATTCATGAGTCCAAATAATTACCATGAGCACATTATAAATTAATAGAGAAGGAGACCGCTCCTTGCATGGAAGAGAAAAAACAGGAAGTCAGCTGTGAGGCTGGTGGATGCAAAAGCTCTCCAATCAGAGTTGCTTCAAAGACATTTTCTCCAGATGATAGGATGCTGAAAAACACAAGGGAGCAATGTCGATTTGCAAATGCCTTACACGACGACTTTGGGTTTGAAGGGAGCCTCGGAGTCAGATGAGTCTGTGGCATTTCAAAATGACAGAAGGGTATTTACAGGTGACACTGGGCAGGAGGGGAGATAAATATTTATATATTCAGACAGGAGACACTTGAGGGTATGTGTGTGCTGGGAGGTGAACTGTTAATCCACTGGAGCTGAGCGACAAGGAAGCAGAAGACTATGTCAGTGACAGAGGAATGACGGGAACAGTTGACTGGCATAGCTGGAATTTTTAGAGGGAATTTAACAAGACGATGGGAGATAGGGAGACAGAATAACAACGACCACGCGCGAGGAGACACGGGGAGTATGATAAGAATTCACTAATGCTTTGACAGGACATGCAAGTGAAATGAACAGGCTGAGTGTCAAAGCACCAGTTAAAGAGTGAACAAATGACAAATTATCACTGAACCCCAAGACATTCACATCTTATCTGAAGGATGGAGTGATGTTGATGACATGTTGTCACTTCCACTGTACCATGTTAAATGATAAGGAATAATAATGACCAGTCATGTTCATATATGAATGTTAAATTTGCAGATAATTTTCAGCATTTATATACATATACATTTTGTTGAGGTTGACAGTAGTTAATGAGCAGTGAGAAAAAGGGAAGCAGAAAAGGGAAAAGCACTCCATATTCATTTTATAAATTCCAATTATTAACGTAACCAATAAGAGTAACATTAGTCCAATATCTTTAAAAATTAAAAAGACTACAGGCATATGCTTCTTCATGCAAATTTAACTCTATCTCAAAATGGTCAAAAAACCTAAAAAAGTTGCCTTTTTTCTGCCTTTTGAAATGTAATGATAAAATAATTAGCTGCACAAGTAAAATAGCTTTTGCCTGTCTAGGTCATTTTTTCTCATGCAAACAAAAAAATTATTTAATTGAACCAAATAAGTTCAACTACATTTTGGACATGGACAGGCACTTCTCATAGCAGGAATTGAGGATTTTTTTTGCATTTTTGTGTAAAGAGCATGTACAGTAAGTATATAAATTATTTTGGGCTATGATACAACAGGAAAGCTTTAACACATTAAATACATAGTACTTTTATTATTAATTTAGTTATTTGTTGCTTGTGACCTGGCAAACTGCTGCGTGCATGTCTGACTGAGTGGAGATGTCAAAATCTTGTTCCATATATATATATATATATATATATATATATATATATATATATATATATATATATATATATATATATATATATATATATATATATATATATATATATATATATATATATATATATATATATATATATATATATATATATATATATGATTACTGTATTTAGTCTTCTCCAGCAAAGAAAAAGATCGTTATCTTTGATTCCAGACCAAAAGGTTCTCAGATTTGTTTCCTAATAGTGTTTGAAATGATTGAAATTATTTAAAATTGATGATGACACTGCACCCTCCCTGTTCTACTTTAGTTAATACAAGCTGCACATTTCTTAGAGGAAATTAGAAATTGACCTGCAAGAAGATGAAGTAATGTGAAAAGTAACAAAACCATTTAATGGAATTGAACTCCATTATTTGGAAAATTAACAAAAGAGAAATTGCTAGAAATTAAAAACCTCAGACGCATAAGATTAGTGACAAATGACGAATAGACGTTTTCCTCTTACCCAAGCAGAGTTGGACTGGTTGAGTTGGTTGAGCATCACCACTGATGTGCATCCATAGTCGTACACGAGCCTCCAGAAGTCGGTGGTGGTACCAGGCAGTGGGTGTGGTGTTACCACGAAAGCGGCGGGCCGGAGGAAACTGTCAGCAAGTGCTGCATTGATATAGTTGCTGCTTTCCCCATCAGTTGTGACGAGGAAGGCGAGGGAGCGGTCTGGAGGCAGAACATCCATGCTACGGTTCTTCTCACGGTTCCTGGGCATCAGAGAAATGCTGCACTCCTCCACATCCAGGTGAGGAGTCACAGAGTTCAGAGTCTAAGCAGTGGAGGAATGTGCAGATGAGATAGTTAAGTCGCCATCTGTGTTGAAGAATGTGGTTTGATGTCGAGATAAAATGAAAGGCTGAAAATGAAGACTATGATAAGAGGAAACCAATGCGGTGGAACAGAAATGGGTACAAAGGCAGATGGACTTCACTCAAACAGACTGACAAGCGCAACTATCTCCAATCATCTCTGGAAAACTTAAAAAAACAACAACATTAACTACCAGTCAAATCCTCCACAAGGCTTAATGGATCAAAACACATTTAACATAATCTCATATAATATGAATAAGCATATTAGGACGCAATGGAAATTAAATGAACTGATTATCTATCTTGCATTCAAATTATGTTTAGACTAAATGAAGGGAACATTCCTTCTTGCAAATGGAATATTGTTTTTCGGTTACAAATTGTAATCACAAGTTTGCCTTGTTGTACAACTGTGTGCCACACTTCAATCTCAATTATTTCGCTGCTCATGTTTTATTCTATAACAATCTGAAATTTTACATACTAAAAGACCTACAGTTCAATATAAGATATGCATACAAGGGAAAGTATAAAAGCAGTCATGAATAGGATGTACAGTAGATTCATAGCATTCTGTTGTCAAATGGAAAAATTCATATGGCAACAAGGTCTTGTGGAGAGTCCAGCACAGTAAATAATAAAATCCAAGTCAATAGTAGTAAAAGCTGAGAGGAGAGAGGTCTGAAATTTGAATCTGGATTACTGCTTCTGTAGACATTAACAATTTCTAAATGTGTGTTCAGGGTCATAGCTAGTTGTTATAGCTACGTGTTACAATCTAAGCTCACATGCAACTCCAAAATGTGACTATCCATGGAAATCACAAGATCTGGGATGTGATCAGGAGCCTGATCAGGCTGCTTGTTTCTGACCACAAAAACAACTGTTTTAATCAAACTAGATTGACATTCACTATAGTTTGCGCACACATCTGCTGAGTCCCAACACTCCTGTTTAATTCAATCTAGCCTTGTAGGAAATCTGACTTATAGCACTGAACCATCATTTAAGGTTACTGGGTTTGTGAAAGCCAACATATTAAATCTGGGGAAGCCATATTTTTTTAATCCACCCTAAAGAGTACAAACTCATAGTTACCAATAACCCGTTTAAATACACACCAGAATTTAACTGGATCTATTCTGGTCCAGCACCCATCTTTCCACATCCTTCATGTGAATATATTAACAACCATTCGGCTTGCGGGTCTTGGGTTACGTTAGAGCCTGTCCCAATTGACTGGGTAAGAGGTAGGTACACGCTGAACAAATCACCAGTACTACATCAAGGGGCCACATGAAAGACGAACAACCACACACGCATACCTACAGATAATTTGAGTGAGTAATTCACCAAAGCCGCACATTTTTGGAGTTTGGAACAAGCCAGAGGACCCGGAAAGAACCCATGCAGGAACCTACTTGCTGTGAGGTGACAGAGCTACCCACTGCAAAAACTTTGCCACCCAACATGTTAACAGACAGGGTGAAAACAACCCATATGCAAAAGAGGAAATGGTTCCCACTGGTGCTCTGCAACATATTAAAAGGCAGGGCACTCTTTGTGTTGAGAGTACAATCATTCGTCAGAAAGTGAAAGTCATCTATATATCAAAACTAATACAAAAACGTATACAAAAAACTACTACATACTACACCTCCACCCCAAAACTACTACCCTCCAACTAACACTGTATTTGGAGTTTCCGTATATAACACTGCAAACCTTTCTCCACCTTCCTCCACCTTTGCAAAGGAGTTACACTGTTTTTTATCTTATGCATAATGAAATCACAACATGATCACGCATTTATTCGTGCAAAATGTTCAATAGCAGCTGGAACAAATGGAACAAATAATGACTATACAACTTATTTTGTAATTTATATTTTGCAATTTGGACTGTGACTTACAGTATTTTGTAATTTAAATCATGTACATTGGTGTATCATGATTAACTCAAAAGCTAATTCATACCTGTAGCCCTGCCTTTGTTCAGAAGCCTTTGGGAAGAATAAAAGGACTAAACTCATTAGTCAGACATTTGCAGAATATTTGTTTGGGTAATCTGTGGCTTGTTTGGCAGTAACTGTTTCTTTCTAGCCAGCGAAAAATAATGAAGCACTGCCTTGCAAATAAACCTTGTAAGTGTAAATCACTCAATTCATTAGGTGCACAGAGTTAAAACACTTCATTTACACTCTATGTTAAACTGCAAACAGTATCATCATAATAAATAATCATATTTTTGTATTTACAGTATGGCTGATATTTTTACGGCTTTTCTTTATACTAAAGATGTCAAGTAGGTCACATTCCAGTCATGATGCACATCTTGAAATCTAGATGAAAAATATAATAAAAACCTATTTTGATATGCTCTGAGTGAGGTAAAACAACAAATTTTTAAGGATGCAATTTGAGATGTTTTATTGTGTAACAGTAAAACCAATCAGTATTTTTTTTTTTTTTTTTTTTTTTAATTTTATATACTATATACTTTTATATACTTTTATATACTAATTTTATAAACTTTATATACTTTTATATACTATAAAGCAATTACTGTAATCAGCAGTGCAAAGCACAGTATCCGAAGTGACCATTACATTGCAATCATAGGTTTTAGCAAGGTACACATAATAAAGAGATGACTGAAAGTATTTATGTGGTAAAATATGATGTGGTGAGAGCATTTGGCGTCCATTTTTCTTTTCTTACAGTAGGGGGTGATAGCAGAAATGTCTGGAAACTGTAATTTAGCTTTAGGTTCGGAGACGATGAAGGAATAAGTATGATTGATCACACACATGGGAGCCATTATATAGACACTAAAAAAATGTTATAAAAGTAAGTAGTAGGTTCATGCCTTACCTGAAACTCCTCTCTGAGTTGAGAGGTGTTGCTCTGAGAGTCAACCTTCAGCATTTCTTTATACGTGAGTGCAAACTCATTTACAGGGATGACCGTTTCGCCACACAAACAAGCCTCCAGGATGGCATCGTGAATGAACACGTACTGCTCCTAAAGAGGCAGATGACAGGGAAAGAAGAAGAAAACATCCATGTGTTTAGACAGTCGCACAACTACAGTTTGTCTCAAAACTGTTAATTGCTCATTTGTGAAGAACAATGTAGACTTTAATTACTGCTGCTGAATGTTGATTAACAGCACTGTCACACAGTCTTCACATCACCATATAAATCCTAAGGCATTCTTTCCAGGAAGAAAATTGTATGAAAATGTTGTTAAAAAATGCAGAATAAGAGTGGTAAAAAACTGCCTACACACATGATTTAAATAACGTCTTGTGCTTTGTGTTTTGAAACCAAACCAAATAAAAGATCAAGCAGGCGTGGATACATTCAGTAATAAAAGCATAGAACTGTCTCTCTACCAATTTATTAGAATTTCGAATGTGCTAAATACTTGAAGAAATGGAAAAGCATCCAGCAGAAAGGTGAAAAGATGAAATCCAAAAAGAGATAAATATAATTGTTTGGGTACTTTTCCACATCATCTCACTTCAAGATGTGTGAATAAGATATACAGTACACTTGAAATACAACAATTATTAGTCAATTAAGTATTCTTTTGTGGCTGTAATGATTTACCATGATTGGCATTTTTAAATTACTGTAGAAAAAACAACATTTTTAACATTTAAACCAGAAAAATTATACCCTTAAATAATATATGAATCTCACTGAAGAATTCATACTGATACAAAAGATTCAATCACAATTTTCATTATAAAAGTTAGATTAATGCTATGGTTACCACTCCTCTTAGTTATTGTTATCTGGCTACTAATACTTTAGTCCCTTCTGGGCTAATGTAGCAACCTGGCTGTGCATGGTACATGAATGGAAGAATGAAAACATAATCATGAATATGAGAGAGAGAGAGAGAGAGAGAGAGAGAGAGAGAGAGAGAGAGAGAGAGAGAGAGAGAGAGAGAGAGAGAGAGAGAGAGAGAGAGAGAGAGACCAGATGAGATTAAAGATGAGATTTAAAAATCGCAGTAAACTTTATCGGCACACCTTGCTTACACTGAACAGAAGTGGTATTTTGTTACATGATTTTATTGTTATGCTTTCTCCTTCTATTTTGAAAACATCTTCAACGGCATGCGTTCTGAGTATTCCACTCATGTACTTACACACCCCAGCCTGTGGTTGTAGGACTACTGTTTTGGGGAATTTTCTAGCTTAAAAAGAATATGAGTGTAGTTCAAACATTCAAGTCACGAAAATTATGAAAACCGAGCACTACCACTTTATTTTGTGAAGATCAAACGTGGGAGCCAACAGTGTCAGCCTCACTAACACACATAATTCCCTCCCACTCACTTCAGTCTGGATCATGTTGATGCGTCTGGAGCAAAGGGTCTTCACACAGTTGTAGATGTCCACCACTCCTTCACACTCAGCCATATCCAGCATGACATCGAGCACAATGTAGCAGCCGGTCCTGCCTGCCCCCATACTGGTGCAGGGAGGAGAGAGGAGAAGGATCATTAAGCCTGATTACACTGCTGACATGAACAAATCTCAGCAGGGAGCCATTAGTAATGCCCAAATTCAAATATTATAAGAGGCTTTGCTCAGTGAATAAAGACAGGAAATACAGTGACCATTTTGTTCTGACATCACAGAAAATCCAAGTTGACAATTGAAAGTAAAAACCCTTTTAGTTAGTGCAGAGACATTGAACACCTACTGTTCTGATGTATGGATTTCATATGTAGGTCTATCACCTTGACAGAGAAGATGTGGATGATATTAATTTACCTTCTCCAGGTAAATCATGACTATTTTTTAAGTATCACGCTAGTGCTTGTGCTTAGACTTTTTTATGCCTCAAGAATACTTCTGTTGTCTTTTACTTTCTTTCTGTTACGTGGTTTTTTAACCACTGAACAGTGGTTTCATTTTTAATGACAACAAAAAGTGCCTCATTAGGATCAGAAGCCACAGTCAGATGAGCCATGTATGTATGTATACATTAATTACGCATTAATTTCAGCATCGTGTTGTTGAATGCAAGCCTTTAATAAAAGGAATTGGACCTTATGAGAAAGGAATTATAGTCCTCGACTGAAAAGATTGTTAAAAAAAATCTTTTTAATAATTTCTTTCTAGTCATGTGTGGAAAAACGCCCTGATGCAAAACAGATTAGACAAGATGGTTGCACAATGAGGTATTGGTAAGAAGATATTGGAATAAGTTGGACACCAAAAAAAAAAAAAAATTGCCAATGAGGAGATGAAGTGAGTCTTAAGGGTGGAGTTGACTGAAGTACTAACATCTCCTTAGGTCAAGGTAAGGGTGGAAAGAGATGCGTTACCTGCAGTGAACCACCACAGGACCGGCGTCGGGAGGCGTTGAGGTCTTGACGCGGCGCAGGAATGCCAGCAGGCCGGTGGCATGGTATGGTACGCCGTGTTCAGGCCAGGAGGTGAAGTGAAACTGGCAGACCTCATGTTTGGCTGGGTACCCTCTCTGGAAGAAGCAATGAAGCAGAATAAATGAGATACTGTGAGAGGACTGTTTTAGATGTTCCAATAAACAAAGCTGACCCACACAACAGAAATGGACTGTGGGTGCACACTTTATATATAAAAGAAAGGAAGCGTGTGACTCACCCTCTCCATAGCGAAGGTGCGCACAGTGTACTCTGCCAGAGTTTCTGTCTTTAGCAGCGTAATCTTAATGTCCCCATAGAGCTCAGTGTCATCAGGCCAGTATTTGCAGCATTTCATCTAAACAACAAACAGCTAAAAGTCAGAGTTTCACACGCATAATTTATGTCCACACCAAACATTTGGCAACAATCATCCTGCTGCTAGATTCCAATAAGCAGATGTATTTTAATATGCTAAAGCACAAAAAAAGATCATTTTTTGATACTGCATTTACCACTCTTGGAAAAAGAACTGTCTGTCTGTGATTGTGTTATTTTCTTCTTTCTCTCAGCCCAGCCAGACAGTCCTCCAAACCTAGGCTGTTTTTCAGGGGTTTTCAAGGGAATAGCTATTTTACTTTTCCCTTGATGCTCTGTTTTTTATTTATTTATTATTTTTTTTATGGCACTGACATTTTCTCCTCCCGCTAGATGCATGGTGCCAGTACATTTTCTAGTGCTTCAGGCTGTGGACTCATTTTCTGACACTATATTTTTCTACACCTCCAAAGCCTGGGAAAGACTAAAGTAGCCCATGGGGGGTTGATAGATGCACCAGCCTCTAAATGGATGAAATGCCGAAAGGCCACTATGTTTTTTAATTGAACATGTTTTGTATTTTCTATTATCCCATTTTTCCTTGAGGTCATGTTTGTTTGTGACCCTGGTAGAAGGATAGAGGCTCTTCCAAGACATTTGTCTCAAACTTTATAGATAATGCCAACAATATTTAGATAATGACACAATAACATCTCGTATGATCCAGTACAGAGTCCAGTATGGATTAAACTAAATTGATGATCCAGAATGAACTGAGATCAGATTGTAGCTGAAACTGCTGATTACATCCCGCTTTAAAGCAGTGATTTATTGTAACTGTCAGTGTTCGTGTGTTCGTCCGTTTGTTCGTTTCTTTGAAGACAATTTATGAATGCATTCTGTATGTTTTGTACATATATTTGGATTAAGTTCACATCATGGTCCTGCCTATTTTATAAATTTACTGTCAAGTTCTCTATTCCTTGCATAGATACCTGGACTGCAATGCCAAAAGTAAAGTAAAGTAAGTAAGTAAAGTAAATTCATGGTAATTGCTCACAAATATAACCACTAAAGCTGATACCTGTTCTGAATTTAGTATATCATTAGTTTTAGCATGCTGGCAGCATGTCTTGTTCAAGATGCTTTTGTATAACATAGTTCAAAAATATAAGACTTCTCCTAGTTAAATATAGGTTATTCCATCTATCTATGGCAGCAGTGGCTCAGCGGTAGAGCAAATGTCTTAGGACCAGAAATGGCCCATCCATCGACGGTTCAAATTCCATTCCCGCTGGACATCTTCGGAGTGTGAGCTGACAGTGGGGGCTTCAGCTCACCTCCCAGCCACTGCTGAGGTGCCCCAGCAAGGCGCTGTCCCCCCCACAAGCTGCTCATTGGGGCACACCCCGAAGTCGCGACCCATCACTCCGCCTCCCCCAGTCATGTATGATTATTAATCATGTGTGATTAATTGCATGCCAGCAGGCCCCTAGTGTGTTGTGTTTACAGGGGCCTGTATACAGTGTTTGTGTGTGCTGTGCTACTAACACGTATATATGTACTGTATATGCATGTACAACAAGGAGTGTAAAGATAATGTCCCCGATTGTGTGGACAATGAAGTGTGTTTAATCTTTTAATCTTTAATCTATCATTTTATAGATGGATGTTTAAATAAAGGTTAAATGAATATAAAAAAAAAAAAAACAACGAAATGTCATTTGAAACTTTGGATGGACTTACATACTATCTGTCTGATGGATTTACAAGTATTTGTTACAACTCTAACTGGAAATGTTGATTAATTCTCTCCTAATGAGGAAATTAAGCTTGCTATCAGCACAATAGTTTTGTGCTGAATACAGACTTTATCTCTGAATATGGTATCTGACAATATTTTACAAAATTATGGTCAGTTCTAGCAAAAAAATCCCAAATTCTTTGTCAGTTCATCCGTGTTGAATGAAATCAATTGGAATGAGGAGCTTAGGTTCTGTCTAGAGCTGAAGAAGTCTCTTGGATGAGAGGCGAGATGTTGTGGAGGCTGCTCTTACAAGAATGTCTGAGAATCTCCACAGATATATCCGTGTCCTCTTGCATTTAAAAGCAGCGGGAGAGTTATTATTACAGTGTCCCTCCATGGTCTTTCATATATATCAAAGCTTTGACCTTGGAGCACAACAACCCAAGCAAAAGGTTATCATTCATGATCAGACAGCAGCAGCCATTTCTTATCACAATACAGGCTGTAGCTGCTGCAACGATGGAGAGTGAATGATATAGAGAGCTCCGGAAATGCATTCACTCCATCAATCTCCAAAACTGGTTGGAGAGGTCACTGGACAACAGGAAGGGAAACCCACCCTGCCCACTTCCACCAGCTTGGTGATCATTACAATACTGAAGCAGTTCTCCTGCCAGACCATCCTCCAGAAGTCATAGATCATCTCCTGCTTGGGGCCTGCAGAAGAGGAGGTGAAGATAGGTAGGTAAGCGGAGGAGTGGGAGAAGAACAAGGGAGGGGAGGCAGAGAGGAAGAGAATGAGGGGGAGGAAAAGGAGGTCGGAGAGAAGAGCCATAAAGTCAGAGAAAATAGGAGCAATAACCATCAATGTTGAAGCGCTCAGTAATTTATGTCAGGGAATAGAGTAACAATGTGTCACTCATGAACTATTGTCCGCTCTGTGTTTTCCTAATACTACGGAGAAATGTCATTTCAATACACCCACAAATCCTCAGCCATTGTGCAAACAAGCTCCTGTATTGCCTTTCTCAGACAGCACTGGCTGACACAAATCATGCCCCCCTGGAGAAGATGACACTTTCATTGATTTCATTACACTGTGGCGTTAATAACATCACAAGGTCCTCCTTCATACTGACTCCTCTGCCAAACACGCTGCAACCCTTTTAGTGAACATCACGTCTATTCATTTCTACCCACTCAGTAATAATAATAGTAGTATCTCATCTCCTGTAACTGACCTAGAAGACTTCTATAAGAGGAGCTGCCGGCAGAAGAATTTTAACTATTTATTATTATGTTTTCTCTCGTATGTAATCATGCATTTGTTATAAGTTAAACTGTAGCCCCTGGCTCATGCAAGTCCAGGTCAATGGCTTAATAGAGTCAAAAGCAAGAAAACTTTAAATCATAATTTCAAAGTTTTAAAAGTTCTTTTTGGACCTTTTTTGACAGTATCTAATCAAACACTCTTTGTATTAATACGTCATTTTAGTCAGTGTTACGCTAATATTACAAGGAGCTTGTTTTAATGCTCATAGCAACCTGCAGAATTTTACATAGTACGATGTTTGGTCAAAATATCTTTAAATCAATGTTGATGTTTTAATATAAGTTTTAGTTGGTGAATATGTTTGAACATAAGAGTGACAATGAAGATATACTTGGAAAGAACTTAAGACTGTTAAGATAACGACAGGTGGTAGGAAGGTATGCATGGGCAGATGTTTTTCAAACTGACTGCGACATAATAAGCTTTTGAATTAAGCTGTTAAAACAACAGAAAAGGATCCTCTGGAGGATTTGTGTCTCCTTAGGTGAGCAACTACAATATTGTTATCTTAATAAGGCAATTAAAAGATAAAAATTTGACAACATGACTCAAAGTTAAATTCAGAGCCCTTTGAGAAAAATTAAAGAAGGATGAGAAGGGCTAACAACCATACTCTCAACATGCGGCTACTGCAGTTGACCTGAGATGAGCTGATGCCAGCCAGCGAGAATTGTAATTCACACATGCAGGCAGCTACTTTAACCACTGTTTTCCCTCCACTTCACAGGGTTATTCACAGCTACCTCCCTTGTTAGCAATCACTGCACCGGCTCCCATGTGCATTAGTAACATGAGATGTTAATTTTTCAGCAGCAGGAGAAGGACGCTCATACATTGCCAGAGGGATGGAGCAGTCAGTGGAAAGATAGATGACACATGATACCAGAGGCTGGGCAGTAGGTGTGTATGCACAGCACACCATGCTGCCACCGCTATGGACTCAGGCTTTTGGAGTACACTTGGCATGTCTCCACCTCATCTACCTCCCCCACACCCCTCTCATCCCTCTCACTCATCTTTGGATATAACAGAGTTAGCCCAGAGCACCTGCAGTCTGCCGCACATGCAAAGCTGTTGGAAGATGCACCCTAAATACCAAATGAACCTCAAGCTATGACAAAAACCAGACACATGGGCCTCACCATGACATGTATAAGAGCGTTAGGGAGACTTTACATGTGTTTGGACACTTTGTGTGTTTTGTGAGTTTTATTTCCATACTTTAACAATCACTTCAGGTTAGGTTTGAAGGTGACACTTATCTATATTGTGGTACAACAAATCGAAATAATTTCTGTTCCAAGGTCATGAATGCAGCTATTTAGTTCTCAGTAATAATAATAATAATAATAATAATAATAATAATAATAATAATAATAATAATAATAATAATAATAATAATATTTATAATTTAACCCTATAAGACAGGGTTATTATCAATAAAATAAAAACTAGGAAAAATAGTGTAGCACCATTTCTCCTAAATAATCATACAGTCTTGTCAAAATGCAAATGCAAATTTTTGGGATTCCAGATGTTTTACTGTAAAAGCTAGTCAATTTGTTAAATTAATTTTCCATATTGGTTTTCAACAAAATAATCACCATCTACTGTATTTCTCCATTCACAGGCTACAACATATTTTTCCATGCAGAATCATGGGGATTAGAGTATGTGCCAATGAATATGAAGTAGAAATTAATATCTGGGACAGTTTGCCTGTTCATGACAAGCCCAATGCATGGACAGCCATTCAAAGATACCTGCAAGGATTTAGGGCCACTGTTTCACCTATATATTCTATGTTTTTATTTTGTTGTAGAAACCTGGCAAACCCAAAGGAAGCCCAGAGAGAACCCATGCACAGGGAGAATGATGCAAACTCCTCTGAGAAAGGTGTCATGTTGAGATTCACATTCAGTACCTTGTTTTTGTGAGGTTACAGTACTAAACCAACATATTGCTGTGCCATATCCTCTACAAGGCAATCAGCACTCTGCAGTGACACAACGCTTATGAGGTAGTACACACGATAGCTGCGTACACAATAGTCACATGACTGGCATCTTTCTATAACATCATCTAGTTTCACCAAGTTCTGTTTGATGTAAGAACAATAAAGGATTCTTCCCACCTCCATCTGCACCTTTGCGTCTGGATGAACTTCTTGGGCAAAATTAGAGAGAGAAAATTTTTGGAGGTTACTTTTCTGATGTGGCGGAGCCGAGACCAAAGTGGAAGATGGGAGGAATTCAGAGGGGGATTATGGAGTGAAAAAAAAAAAATCTCTGAGTAAATAGGATCAGAGCAGGCAGAGAATAAAAAGAGAATGCTGTACTCTCTCTCTCTCTCTCTCTCTCTCTCTCTCTCTCTCTCTCTCTCTCTCTCTCTCTCTCTGTCTCTCTGAGTGTGTTTATGTGTGTCGCTTGGGGAATGCAGCCTATATAGTGTATCAAACTGACATCAGAGAGATGGTGCACCACACATGCAGATGGTGGGGAGGAGAGACACTACAGCAGAACTTCACATAGAGCGACTCTCTGTGCTGTTACAGTGCTGAATGACTGACAGTTACAGTTGATTGCTACAAGACTGTTCCTCACAGATGCGGGAAGTGATGCTTTGCGGTGAAATTCTAGGTGTGAAAATGAGGCAATACGGGCTCATTGTTGTTGTTTACACATTAATAATGCAATTGAGACATTTTAGTACTGTCAACTGCTCTGCTGTGCAAAGAATTTCACAAAACAAATGCATACATTAACAATGTGAGGGCGCTGCAGGGTGTCATGTACTCACCTTGTGTGGCGATGAAATGATTGGATCGCTGGTAACCCTGTGAGAAGAGAGAGAGCAAGAAGGAGTGTAGAAGAGGAGGGGAAAAGTTGGTATAGTTAATAAGTACAAGAGCACATGATGAAGTGAGACTCAGGGACCTCTAACTCTCATCTCACCCCTCCACTCCATTCTCTATCTCCATTTTCAGCATCTCTTATTCATCTTAGAGCCTAGATTGATGTCAGCACTCTGCTAAATTTCTCCCCTGCTTTGGCTGAATATATTTCGGTGGCCATGAAAACTAATTTGGGCCTTGCTATCTGCTGATGATGCACTACTTTCAATACATTAGCATGTGTGACCAGCCAAACTTTTTGCGATGGACTCTGAGTCTGGGTCACACTTGAAATGAAATGCATAGAGAAGAAGCATTAATTCAAGTTTTTCTCTGTCCCTCTCTGAGCCAGGTCATTGCATACAGAGCGAAGGAGCTAGATTCCAAAGGCAGCTCGACATGTGGTACTCTGCATGCAGCCAAGCAGCTGATCAGAGGTAGATTGACAAGAGAAGGATCTTCAGCTGTGGGGGTAATTGTATGAGTGATTCTGATTGACCTGGTAGCTTCCTCTCAGCCATCTTGGCATTCATGTAGTTATGACACCGTGTGCACGTTCACACATCCCACCCCCCAGTCCAGCAGGTTGACCCTGTGAGTTGAATGTAAAATGACTGAGTGTGATGGATGCCAAGAACCAAGATGAGTGTGTCGTCACTCAAGGGTAATGTGATTCCAACTGCTGTATATGATAAACATTTATACAAATACTACACAGATATCCTGTCACACACTAACCCCCCAACTTGCAGATACACACACACACACACACACACACACACACACACACACACACACACACACACACACACACACACACACACACACACAATAATAATAAACAATACTAAACATGTACAAACTATTTATACAGGCAGGTACACAGAGGGCATTCCATAAGTGCCATGCCACAAAGGGACAGTTTAGATGGAAGAGTGCAGGAACCCTGACTCCCATGAACCTCTGTTTGAATTTTTCCGGGTCCAACCGGCTTCTGGTCTACCACCTTGGCAACCGAATTTCCAAAAGCAGGCACACAGAAAAACATCAAGGAACACAAACACAAAGTGGACTGGAAATAAACTAAAAGGGTGCAGATTGATTTGAGATAATGAAATCTTATCAAAGTTAAGCCCAACTAAAACCCATAACCAGAACCAGGCCTTGTGTGCACTTTTAATAAAAACCATGTTTAATTTGCAGAAATTCTGCTAAAACTGTTCACCAAACATTAACCTACAGAAAACAGAGCTCTGAGGTTTCCTCTGCTGATGTTTTGCAACATCTAATCAGCATTTACATTAGAAGCAAAATGTAGCACAAACAAACTTGTAACAGCTGGCGTTGAAAATCAGATGCATAGAAAGTGAAATAGAGAATATCAACACTAAAATGTGTGCTACATGAGCACATGACTGAAAACTTTGATGAACTCAAAAGGTGAGCACCTGACTATGGATAAGAGAGGGCAGAGAGGTGTTTTGAAAAAAAAAGGGGGGGGGGGGGGAGCAATGGTTAAAGGCAGGCCTAGCAGTTCAGAGCAGAACAGGGAAAAATGATCTGCTTTTGGAGAGAAGCAATGGATGGCTGGCAGAGACAGTAAGAGGGGGCAGCGTGAAACGGGAGGAGATGAAAAGACAAGAGAAGCATGATACTTACTTCCCTGTTAATCCGAATCTAAAAGACGTAAGAGGTTGAAAAACAGGAGCAGGTACAAAACAGAGAAAGAGAAGGGGAAGTAGGGGAGGAAACAAGAGCTAGTTATTGTGATTAAAGAGCAGGGAAGCAGGGCAATGAAATGATTAAAGAACAACTTGCCTTGAAGACCTGCAAAGAAATAATGTTCAAAAGGCTTAAATTCTTGTTTTCATACTCAAATGACAACATTTGATGACTTTGTAATCAGTACAATCATATGCTGAGATCTTGGAACATGTCCACAATGCTATAACGTAAGATGAGACAGTCGCATGATCAGTCAGTAGCATCTAGTCCACTTTATAAGAAGAAAAAGGCAAAAACAACAGCCAACTAAAAAGACTGAAAATTGTTTGTATGTATAAGGTCAAAACTGAAAAAAATGTCTCCAAAATGTAATAGATGTTTGAAACCTCAAGGCAAAGTTTTTCTCTCATTTGAGAAATTAATTCAGGAATTAGTAATTTGGCTTGTCCACTCAGACAAAAAAAAAACCCCTTTATTTCCCATTGCCTTTTTTATGTTTTAAGTCTAAAAAAATAAAGTAAAATAAAAACATTATTATTTCCAAAGCAGATAGGACAGGTATGACACGAGCAAAGACCAATTTATGTTCCTCCATGAAAATGAATGTGAATACAGAAAAACCTTTGGACATCCTCTGCATTCATTTTATATACATTTGAGTGCCTTCTCAGTTAACGGATATGTAAGAACCAGAGAAAATGAATCAATCCCAGTGTGGGCAGTGTAGCTACAATTTAACCGAGGCGCAGCAAATGTGAAAAGACATAATCTAGGAGAAAAAAGCAACCATCGAGTACATTGTCTCCTTTGCTTTTGTAGCTTTGTATTAACAACATACATGGTCGCAAGCTCCTCTGATGTACCCCTACCGGGTGAATTGTCGATGTCAAAAAGGCATGGTGTTATGTTGATGTAGATAAGTTTATTGTTTAGAGTTGGATGTATGCATTTATGTATGAAGAGGAACCAAAGAGGGACCTCGAGAAGAAAGTCCCTGATAGCATATACAGGTAGTCCTCAACATACAAACATTGAACTTATGACATTCGGAGATACGAACAAATGCACACCGCCAATATCCAACTCCTGTACTGCAGCAGTATAGTACACTCAACTCTCCCTCCTGTTGTTGTTTTTTGTTGTCTCTATGAGCATCTCAACACTTCAGGCTTCATAACCCGGGTACTTTACTGTTAATCATGGACAATAAAGCAAAGGCTAGTGAAGATAGTGGAAGTGGAGAGCATCACTCAGATGACAACTCTTCCTCTGGCCTACAATACATCTACCCTTCTCCTCTTCCTTTGTTCTAAAGTTAAATCACATTCTACGGTACCATACATTGGATTATCAACATCAACTGCTGACTGGCTGTCGTTGTTGGATGCGCTAAACAAAAGTGGTCAAGAGTTCCTTGAAGTATCTTCTTCTTCTCAAGTATTAAAGTGTGAGGAGCAAAAGTTTACCATAAACTTATCTGTATTCAAAGCAATCACATGACTCACGAGCAGTAGATATATCATATTTTAATATATTATTTTAATATATTTATTCCTATTTATTGTACAGTAATGACTTTAACAGTCCAACATTTGTGGCAAACAAATATGAAGTCAGATGAAATCACATAAACTGGATAATGATTTTTCCATGTTTTTTTGTTGTTGTTTTTTTTCAAAATCAACGTAGGATCCAGACAGACTTAACTTGATGCAACCTGTACTTGTACTTTATTTAATTATGTGTTTTTGTATGCTCCTTATCATTTCTGGCAAGTCCTAGGGAATAGTATGTTTGTATTCAGAGTAGTAATGACATTTAAATGGCGATTATAAAAAGCAATTTTGTATTCAACTTACGAAAAACCTGTCTGAACCAATTGTGTTTGTATGTTGAGGTCCACCTGTATATGTAACAGTGAACGTAGAATCTTCAAGAACTGTGTTAATGTGGTGGGCAGCACTTTTATGGTCCGTCTGTAAGCAACAACCAACAGCAAAGGAAAGGTTTAAAATTTGGCACCAAAAGGAATATTCTATCCACCATCCCTGAGGGAAAATTATATAAACCTGCATGAGAATGAGAGAAGAGGGTGGCAGAACTTTTCAATTTAACCTTTTGAAAAAGCAATGTTCCGTGTATTCCAACCATGGTGTGTTCTATGAATCATTTGGAATAATTTCACTCCAGTGTTGTGAGCAAAGGATCTTGGCGTGATATGCAGACATTGCTGTTGATGGCACAGCTAATGACATAAAGGTCCTTGGAGCATTCATCCCAATGCACCCCTCAAGGGCCACGAAATGATAAAGTGGCAATGCACAGCAACATGAGATCTGGTGTTTTGCTACAGCCATTACCTTCCACATATTCCGAGTCCTGCTCCGGCTACTGGTCTGTTCTATCCTCTCTACATTTCCTTTTGTTTAGCAAACAATTGAAACAAAGGACGTAGTACAGCATTCAGATCAAAGGGGCTCAGTTTAAACCCTGCAATATGTACTCCAGCAGGTAAAAGTAAACATGGAATCAAAACTATTGAGAGGTTTTCACAAGCACGCTTTCATTGAGAGAGACCAGCTGATCCTGTACTGAAGGGAATACTGATTGTCCTTCAGGTAGTGTTGGTCCATCTAATGCAAAGCTGGCTTGATAAGATCTTACACTGCTGCTGGGAATGGAGAGGCTCCCTAAGATACTTGAGATGAACTGAAGGGGAGATAAAAATATCTTAACATCGATGAAAGAATCAGCCAATTTATATTGGGTCCAATTCCGGTGCAATGTTGCCTTTCAAAAGCATTTGAGTGAGTTATGAGCCACAATGCTCTGAGCTTATGAGCTCATGTAGGATCTCTGAAGTCACTGCAATGAAAGCTTACTTCAAAGACCGTACATACTAGCCCACATATAATATAATATATTGCAGTTGCAGATAGAAAATGAGAGTTCACAGAATAACTCCTGTAGTCTAAGATATGCGGAGATGCCCTCTGCATCAACCACAGTAATAAAGAGGACAGATGTCAGAGTAGAAGCCAAAGGAAGGAGGCATAATGACAGCAAAAACATCTTACATCTATGTAGTTGGCATTGACGTAATCAGAGCTGGGATCTGCGAGCAAAGAGTGCAGCTTGACTCGATGGCGATCATCTAAAAAAATGAGAAATTCAAGATTCATTACTGTATCAGTTAACACAACAGTTTCTTTTGATCCAAAAGCAGAGCTCATTGTGTCAATACAAAGGATGTAGTGAGAGAGAAAGACTTAACATGGAACAAAGATCTGTGACAAAAATCACAGCAGGGATGTTGTGGGTTGTGTCTAAACAACAGGGACAACATATTGTCTCACTGATTGATTCAACATCATATAAATAGTTTTTCTCCATTTCTATGAATAAAATGTAATGAATAAATAAATGAAACTAGCTTTTGCAACATAGTCTGACATAATAACACTGGCATTTAAAACATCCAAACACATAGCGGGTAATGCTAATCTTCAGTAGGTCATGCCATCACTTTACTACAGCTCTGACCAAGCTGATGATGAACAAATCCGAGTCAATAGTTGAAAAACACTTTTAAAGCCACTGTAAAACAATCAATTTTAATTAACAAATCCTTAATTACAAACCCTTTTTGAATTAACAACAATTCAGTGGGGACTAAAAATAATTAAAGTGTGGCTTTGGCAAGGTGTAGTAGTCATTAAATGGTAATCTACTTTGTGGGATACCATTAATTTTAAGGCTTGCTGCAACCTAAACTCAACGTAAACAGCTATTGAAACAACCCAGTATTGATGACTACTCACGATTTATATCATGCATCCCACAATACTTACGGCTTAGCAAGCTATCGTGCCTTCCTTTGGTCTTGTCCTTCTTTTTCGTGACATCCCAGCCATCAAAAAAACTCTGTGATAAAGCAAAAGTACAAAAACCAAAATTTCACTTCTTGAATACAAATTACAGATATGACAACTAATGCACAAGTTACTTGCAGATTCCATGAGTAACTTCACTATTACTGTAGTTTGACAAGTCATCCAACAAACATTTACCATACAACAGCAGGAAGAGACAAGTCTGAGGGATGGCACGCAGCACTGAGAAATTCTTGCTGCCTTGAGAAGGAGGAGGCGGTCTGCTGTAGTCATTTTCATTCAAGACACAGTGTGAGGTTTGCTGCTTGCAGAAGCCACTGTTCTGTAATATCTCAGTGTTAAAAACAGCTAAATTTGTGACAGTTGTATATGACACCCATCTACCAAATCTGCTGGGGTGGTAAGATGAGTCAATATAAATCAATAATATAAGTGAATACGGAGCAGGAGCACAAAAAGCCATCTTGGATGGCCTGATTTGAGGTGCGTAATATACCAACCCTGAATTTGTTGCTGTATCCATAGGCATAGCCTTTATATATTGAAGCTCTATGCCCATCATCTATAGCCACCCATGTAAGGAAAGAGCCAAACAAATCAGGCTGATTAGGGGCTTACATAGCCACTGGGTCCTGGACAGGTAATACTTGATATAATCCTTTTGAAGTAATCTGCTTTTGTTCAGCACCTTGATTTTGCGAAGCCTTAGAAACATTATGCTCACCTTAATGGAGATTAATTTATTTCTGCTCTATTAGCTAATCAGTTAAATTTAACATGTTCAACACTCAAAGCCATGAGAATTATGGCCCCTTTAACTGAGTTTGGAGCAAAAAGCATTTATAAGCAGGCCTATCATTTAATTGGCATAATATATCAGGTATCCCCTTAAAGTTATACCATACTATTTCATAATAACATTAAAAACCTTTAACCTTGTGCTAGCATATGTTCAGCTAAACATCTCCTTCTTCTCTTCAGAAAAAAATGGATAAAGGTCAAAAACAACAATGACCCAGTCTCTTTGTTGGAAATAAGATGCAACCATGGACCAGTCCTGGGTGGAAAGCAATACAATATAGCCCAAAGCCTTATTTCATATTGCCTAGCCAGCTACTGGATACACAGCACAGCTATGCTTTATTATTTTTATTTTTTTATTTATATATTCTTGTAGGATGTTACTCAAATTATTTATATCCTCGACTTTTAGAATTATTCCAGAAGTCCACCTGATTGATGCTGTTTTATAATATTGTTTATTTTATGAACAAAGTCTCCAACTGTGGTGAGAAACAGTTAATTAGAACAGCAGCAATGTGCTAATGAAGGCTTATAAAGCTCTGTGTAGTTGACAGGAATGACAAATAATATTTTTCTTGGGTTGTTCTGTACTAGTGACAACTTTATGATATGCTGTCAATACATAGCTAATTTTCTTCGAATATACCGTAGGTGTTCCTTATCAAAATATGTATGCTGAAAAAACAAATATCGGCATATATAAGATTAATTACTGACTGTTTAATCCATCAATGATCTGGCTTGTTATCATTCCAATTTGTTGCAGAGCTGACAGGATGTTCCAGGTGAAAACAGAATGAGATGATTTAGCCATAGGAGGGCTGCTTCAGTCATGGGGGGATGACACACCTTCTACCATAGATGCTGGCAACACATACAGTGCACTACCTACATATAAATATCTAACTTGTTCTAAAATCACTCAACTTAACAAGTCTAATCAATAACAGTAGTACAATCCAATGGGAAATAAGGGTTCTAAAGGTTGGCAGTAGTATTCACACTGAACCCCTTCATCTTTATTTCTCCGGGTAATGGGGAGCGCTCAGAGAGGTGAAAAGAATACATGTGTATTGATTTTGGAAGGTGGTCAATTTTTTGCCACCTTGGACATCTTAATGAATCAAAATAGTTCATCACACTTCAAAACAAAACAAAAAAACCTCATTGTCATTGTTGATTTGTGGAAAGAGGTAACTCTGAAAAGCATTATTACTTTCCACTGCACAAGGAAGGTTCAGTATATCTGCATTATCTCTGTAATGCAGATGAAGTAAAACTGCACTTTACTGCTTGCTCATGAATATTAAATACTCCATTTAAGCCTTTTAAAAGAAGATAGTAGTTTTGAACAGTAATACAGGACAGCTTGATTTCTAAACAATGCCATCTGTACACTATTAGCACTCCATTTTCTGTTCAATATGAACTAAAAGAGTTATTGTTGTATGCGCTTCATACTGTACAGTGTATATGTAAAACCTCACAGGTTTGAACTCTTAAAATCCAAAGCCTTACAACCATCTTTAGGTTCATAGGAGGCCCCAGGTTATATTTGTTTCTGTGATGGAAAACAATGTGGTACATTCATATGACCTTTCAACAAACTCGTGGGAATTAATGTGCTATAACAGCCTCCAATTTTCAATGTTCACTCTTTCTATCAGTGCAGAAACTTGCCCCAGGGATCTGAATTCATTCAGCTACCAACACATTAATGTGCTCCAAATCTGGAGCTGAGACTGCCTAGTGCGGAGACAATGAACTCATCAGCAAACTGGTTACTGAAGTAATAAATCAGGTGAGCCATTATCATTTTCTCATATGTTTACATTTTGATAGCATTCTGCTAATGAATGCTGATTGGTCAATTAATTTGTAACCTGACCTCTCTCTTGGAGTCCCTCAGAGTCTGCACACGTTTTAGAAATGCAATTGACCAATAGAAGGATCAGGGGAAGCTTGTGGAGCACCCTTTACACAACCCAGAGGTTCTAATTTAATCTGTAAATATCAAAAATATATCTGGCTCTAACTATTTATGACCTGAAAGCCTTGTATATATTTAATACACTAGTTAAAATTCAAGATTTAGTGCGAGAGACCCAGACAGTCAAACCTTCCTATCCTCATATATTGGAAGTACAATATAATTAGATTGCTACATCCCTACCTCCCCTTTAATTGTAAATAAGTGACTTAGATCGTGACACACAAGTAAAAAGTATATCAGAATATTGCAGTTGTACTTCTGCATCACTTCTTTTACTTTTGTCTTTTCTTACCTCATACTCTTGTTTGAAGCCATATCCCTCAGCTGTCTTCATCTGGTTGATGTGCTGGAGGAGGTCAGCCACTCTTACAGCAGGGTGGAGCTGACCTGTATGATAAGGTGAGCTCTTCCTTCGACAGTGACGGTGAGGTGACCCTCCCAGTAAACTGCTGGACTCGTTGACAGAGCTACGCTGCTCATCTGGGAACATGAACATATCATATTCAAGGCATACTGCTGACATTCTGCACTCTGTGACACAGAGTTGGCTTCTCATTTTTAATATTTTTTGAAGACATGTTAAGTCTAAGTTTGAGTTGAAAAGTCTGGGGGACATCGCAAAGAAAAGAAGTCAGCACATCTGCAAAGACGTGAGGGGTGATTGGCTCTGCAGAATATTCAAACAGAAAGGAAACTTGAAGATTTTTCCGTTGAGAACACCTTATGGCCTAGCAGAACAGATTGGATAAAAGCTCAGAAATAAACCTGGCTGAATGTCAGGAAGGAGGGTTAGGGTGATACTTTCTTGTGACACTTTCTCAAGGGCCCCATATGTTCCTGGCTGTCTTACTTCTAGCGTTGCAGCCGTGGGCATCCATGAAAGAGTGGGCCATCCTCTCATCCTGCTGAAGAGTGCTCTGCTCTGTCATGCTGCAGTCTATAGAGCTCAGCTTCCGACTCTTTTCTTGCCTGTAGGACATGGCTGCCTTGTTTATGGCCACCTTCTTCCTACTATAGAGATGCAGAAAGGAACAGGAGAATGGAGAGAGACAGCAGGGTAGGGAGTAACAATAGACAGAACAGGAAGGAAATGACAGGGTGAGAGAAAGACAGGCAAAAAGATAAGGAAAACAGGAAAAGAGGCCGAGTGAGATGATAAATTGGAGTGAGGGGGAAATATAAGGGCTACGAGATTGAAAGTAGACAAGGAGGAAAGTGATTTGGTGATAATAAGTGGGAGTCAAGGCTGGTGTCAGGATGGTGCAAAGGTAGTACGGCAGAAGGTAAAGGACCAGGAGGAGGAAGGGGCTACACAGTGGAGGATGAAGTGGAAGTAGCAATGCTGAATTCCACACTAGTTATCGAGGAACCAAGAAGGGCAGGCAAGGGAAATATGGGATCAGGTCAGAAGATGGGGAACGTAGTAACTTACGGGTAGTAAGGGTAAGGATAGAAGTCCCTTCTGATTAGCATGAGGAGTAGGAAAGGAGAGAGAAAGAGGGGGGGGGGAGAGGTGACAATGGTTTATCATGATAGCATCAAAAAGATAAATGAAGATGCACCATGTGCTGGAATGTTTTTCATAAGCAATTATGAAGCAGAATCAAGGCACAGAGAATGAAGAAATGGCCTACTGCACACTGGAATCAACTGTGAAAATGCAGTAAAATACAAATAAATTTATATGTATGTTCATGTTCATTTTTATGTTGTTGGTGTTTCTTAACCTTGAATTCAATACTGTTGGATATGCATATCAACACAAATTATTGAATTTATCATCACATTAGAAAACATTATATTAAGTACATATTTTGTTAAACAAGTAAAGGTAAACTTTTTGAAGTCTAGTACAAAATGAATTAAGGAAAAACCTTTTCTGCTTAGTTCCCATAATTCTTGTCCATAACAAGATAACTTTTCATGTTGATATCCAAAGACAATCAGCTATTCTAATAGTGACTGTGTCAGAAATGGCTAGAATGCACCCTCCACTATTTCGAGACATTTTTTACCATATCATCAGATGGAGTTGAACACAAATACATTAAAATTAAAAATCACAAAATATAGAAATTTAAATTCTGTACACAAAGTTGTGTTGAAGGACATAAAAATTGCAACCAAGGCAAAAATTGGAAGCAGCATTTCCCTTTTTGTATCTCATTTTGGAGACATTAAAACTATTTTAAAGTGGTATGAGGCAAAATGGTGATCGGATTGTCATTGCTTTGGTTTTTTGTACTGTGTTGCAAAGAGCTTTGATTTGTCAGTCAGGTTACAAAGGTGCTATGTAAGCACAGGGCATTTACTGTCTACCTACGTATACACCTATGTGTGATTTATTGGGAAGTATTGTTAAATTGCAAGAGATAGTTTCCTTACAAAGACTTTGGATTATTTGTATGCATCTGGATGGAAATTAATGCAGAGACTTCAAACAAAGATTGTCATCAGTTAACATCTGGTACAAAGTATTAGATATAGAAGTGTTAGATTATGAACACAGACCACAAAAGACAAATATCCTGCAAAACCTGAATTTTGCCTGCAGGCCTGAGTACCAAAACATCATAAATATGTGTAAGGGGGGTTGATAGTATCTATAATGTATTGCAGAATTAGACATGTTTGCTAATGGAATTGTAAAATATGGATCGTATTCAAAGGAGGGTCTAGACATAAACTGTTTCCTTTGCTGCAGGTATCTCTTGCTACAGGAATAAGTACCATAAGCTGGGGTAAACATGAAGCTAGGGGGTGTCCAGCTGACAGGACTGGGCCAGCAACATGGCTGGATGCCAGACTGGGACCGGGGGAGGTCAGTTTGACAGGAGGTCCAGTGGAGAGGTAATTTACAGGAGGTAAAATTAATATTAAGATTTCAGCAACGAGAAGGTGTGTCAGGTTGGGACAGCCAAGAAGCAAATAAATTAAAGAGTCTGCTAACAGCAGGAGATAAGAACAGCAAGTGGAAGTCATATACTGTATTTTCACATCATAATGAGCAAATGGAGCTTTTATTTTGAAAAACAAGACATATTGGTGAATTTTACTTTATTGATATCTTATTTGATTTATTTATTTATTTATTTTTTTGATAAGTTAACAAATTACTTAGCTTGACTCTTTGAAACACTCATCAATTCCAAACTATGGCTTTTAGTGATGATCAAAAGTATTGCAAGACAGCACATGTTTGGGAAAGCTGGTTAACTTCAGAATATCTCCATACAGTAAAAAATAAATAAATAAAAAAATCTTACCATTAATACAGTTGTTTCCACACATTTTATTGATGAGGTAAGTTAATGTCTTCTTTAAAAAAGGAAAACTGAGCATGAAGACAATTTTTAAAACAGTGTAAAATTTAAAAAAAAACAAACATTTTTTATCACAGCAAATAGATTTCATTTTAAATTATATATACTATATAATGAATTACAGTGTAGCAGCCACTACTGAATTGTTGCACATTTGTTACAAACGAAGAGTTTGGCTCCTTTGCATATTCAGATAACATCTTATTTTGTATGTGCACAGCGGCAATATCTGGCTGTATATTTGTCTTCTCGTGTTGCCGCCATGTGGCTTTCTAGTTCCTACTGTGCAAGTGAGATTTGCCCGGTGAATCTTATCAGTCACTGTCTTCCACCAGACATCCCATTCATTTTACCCTCTATTCTGTGAGAAAATTCCTAGGGAAGAGAAGTTCCTCACCAAAGAAAAGGCAAAAACAAGCTTCCTAACCAATTACTAGCCCTTCCACTGGCACCTCACAGCTGCTCGCCTCATGCAATTGAGTGGGCAATGGAATAACATGCCCCTTGATGAAATATTTCACACTCAGATGAGTGTTCCACCATTAGCCAGCGAGTACAGGAAGAATACACTACAGGTGTGATCAACGACGGAGGTAATTTGCAGGTGGAAAGCAGCCAATGATTCCGTCGTGATCAGGCTGCATTTGAATATGCTAAGCTGACATGCAGACCTTGAAATTAAAAGATGAGATAAAACACAAAAAGCTTGGCTGCAGCAGCAGAGGGAGAGCTGAAGATTAATGCTCTAACATTCCACTAACTCTGGTTGTAATTCACTCTTATTGCCAAATGCTTTCCTGAATAGACCCAAGGTGCCAAGTGGGATAGAGATAAATTCTCTCTTTTGGAGGGCCTACACAGGTACGATATGAATTAAGAGCCTTACTATTTGACTCTGAAAAGGTCTAAACCATTTAAAATTATACCCTCACTGCCACTCACCCCTTCTTGACAATGATGACAACGGCCCCAAGGAGCAGAATGAGGACCACCAGACCACCAACACAGGCCCCAAGGATCAGACCCATGTCTTCAGCATGCTGGGATACCTCCAGTGCACGTTTTGAATCCTTACAGGCAGCTGCATTGAACAGATGAGAGATGACAGAAGAGGGGAAGAATCTTAAAAAGATGACAACTGTAAATTTATTCTGAACTAATGGCAAAAGCAAGATGTTAAATGTAGTGGTTTGATATGTAATAGTAATACACAAATCATCAACACATTCATTTTAGATTAATTATCATAAACAAACAAAGCTATTGCCAGGATGATTGGCAGTCTCTGCTGGTCTCTTTACTGAGGAACTGCTGGGTGGGAAATGTGCAGCATTGCTTGACTGATTTATGGCACCAAACAAGAAAAGTAAGCTGTTCTTCCACATAAGCAACATCAAATGTTGAAAGAAACATATTTTCTCACATATTCCTTGAGGAGATTTCACTCTGGCTATGTGCAAATAGTTGAGGTTTTATTTGCCCATGAAGGTTTTGGGATGTCTTGTAAACAACATTTTAAAAGTAGAAGCAGGGCGGTGTTTAAGAATCTGGAAAAAACATTTAATAACATTCAACAGTCAAATGTTATCCAGCAGTAGTGTTTTGTAGGTGCATATATCAATCCCAAAAATTAAGAGTAGTAATATTTGAAGGGAAAAACAATGCTTTGAACACAATACTGATGTATCAGCGAGGGAGGGGTAGGGGCTTTGTTGTAATAACATTTGAAAGACATATTTCCAACTATCCTTATTTCCCCATTTTCTACTCAGTGCTCAACATGATTTTACTGTTAAGTCAATACTAGTTTGCTCACTTTTTGCCAGACAAACACATTTAGTCTTTTCCGGAGAACACACCAGCTTTTCCCACCATGGCAATTTCTCTTCCTGTCCCCCTGCCGAGCATGTGCCGTTGACAGTAAATGGGACAGCAGGGTGTGATTGCCCACTACATAAATTGACTACTTTCCCTCAGACAAATAAAAATGAAAAATAATAATACTACAATGACCATCCTGCAAAAGTAATTTCTCTAAAATGCTGAAAACCTTAATATTCTCATTAACAACTTCAGTCATTTCCACACTAGCCCTGTATTCATTTGATTTTTCTCATTTGTGTCTGACGTTTGGCAGGATCCTGGTTTTGTCTCCATGTGAAATAAGCATTCCACTCTTTAGTATGGTCTTGTAAAACTCTTGTAGATAGTGCGTCCTCATTTCTCGTGGTTAATGAATTCCAGGAACCACACGTGATTAATGAATTCCGCAATACAGCAACAAACCATTTATCTTATTATTTACGGTAATATTAACGTTTATCAACCCTCATCATTCTGATATTAAACCACCCACTATCTGTATTACCTTTTCCCACACTCTTATGGACTGTTTAAAGCACTTTTGTGTCTCACGGAAGTCCGAGACTCACAGGAGGGAGCGCACTTCCGGATGCCATCAGCCAATAGAATCCGCGTACAGTATCACCGGACTGCCTACCAAAAATCCGCATTGAGGTGAAGTCGCGAGCGTTGATGCGCGAGGGCGCACTGTACTCCTAACTTTGGAGCTGTTTAGGATTTTACTCTTATTTATGTGTGTATTTATTTAGTTTTTGAGGAAAAAGTAATTAATTGCTTAAAAAAATATGCGGTCTTGAATGATTGCACTTTTGACCTTTAACCTGTCACTAGGTTTGTGAGTAGATTAGTATAATTACTATTGTTTTAGGGCATGTATTTTGACTCAAAGAGTGTCTTTACGCTGCATGGGTATGTGGATAGGATGGAGATTTTCACCCTCTGGTATTTCATCCAGGAAGTTAATTCAGACTAAGTTGAATGAGTTATGGGTTGCCACAGATCCACTTGGCACTTTCAAAGAAGGGTATTTACGGCTCGTCAGCAAATTGGTGTATTAGCATTTAAAATGGCTAGAAACAGAATAAAGTGCTCACTAAAGAGTATCTCGAACACTTTGTGGGTGCACTGACATCAGCAACTTGTGTGTCTACAAAGGGGAGCTAAACATGTTTGGCTTGGGAAAGACTTTCTAAGCTGATGTGCGCTCTCTTTCCACAGGCATTTTCCTCCTACTCAGCGCACATCACCAGCTCAGCTCACCAAGAGCATGAAATCTCTGTCTGTGAAATATCTGGACTCCCTGTTGTGCTTTATCCAAAGGTGAAAATTGCTATTAGATATGAAGGAATTGACAGCGTATTATTTGACATTTAGCGCAGTGTACTTCATTAACAAGCCATCACAGCAATGATAAAACAACCAATGCTGGGAATAAAATGAAATACAGAGATAGAATCATTTAAAGGGGCTTTGTCGTGTCCCTGTGAGTTTGGCAGTACAAGTGAATTGGACAATATCTCAAACTAACTAAATAACAAAGAAAGGATCGCAGTGGAGCTATTGCCTTTTGTCTGCAACTGAAAAGAGGAAACAAGGCAGAATTCTGAGTTTGGCTTGATAAGCTGGTGGTGGTGGCTATAGCTCCTGGCAGACAATAAAGCCTGAGAGACTTCCTATTATCACACAAATCGTGCTGGGTGAGTCATCTGCTCTTAGGGCAATATTTAGAAAGAAGCTATAGTGGTTCATTTCATCACCTCGCAAAAAAAACAGTTGTGGTCACACAAAGGGATTCTCAAGAATAGGCGAGGTGAAAGCAAATGGGATGCATGTGTCAACAATGTACTGTATCTACAATTTGCCAGGAAAAGCACATTGAATAACTGTAGATACAAAGGAAATAGGAATTGACTTGAGTATGCACAGGCTTCAAACTGTATTATATTACTTCTGTGAGATAAATCTAGTCTCGAGTTTCCACAGCAACAGAGTCACATGAATTCTTACCAAAAACACTTTTCTCCTTTACTCTTTGAGATATTCTAGATGCTTCTGTATTGTTGATATTTGATAGTGTTAAAGTGACTGTAAGTTCAATTTGATTTCCCAGTTTATGATGTTGATTTTTACTGGCATGAAATTTGTGAGTAAAAACAGATATGGCTTTTAATGGTACTGTAGTTCTCAATCCTTTCACAAGTGGGCTCTACTGTACTTCTTGTTCCTGATGTGAAACAGTGAAGATCAATGACATGACATGTACAAGAGGATACACAACTTTAGTGTGATTACAAATGCCAAATGATTAACTTACCAAGTGCTGATTGTACATTATTTTCTTAGTGCCAGTAGCCTGTAATGTGTTTCTATCATCCCACAGTGATATCTTTCAATCAACTATCATTCCTGAATACTGTATATCAGGTTACACATGCGACCTGTAGATACTACTCAGGAGGACTGGATTCAGAATATGTAGTGGACGTCCTGTTCCTCCTCTCAGTTCAAATGTCACCTGGGAGGCCACACAGTTTGTTCCACATTCAAACCTTCACACTAAAGGGGACCAGGCATTTTTTGTTTGGAACCCTTAGTTAGAGAGCGATCTTTCAGAGGAAAATTATACTTTGTCTTCGTTCTCAATTTACTATCCTTTTTTAAGTCACTATTGTCTGTCAATTATTTTCTTTTTCTTCTTCTACATTACATTTGCATGCTTTGTAAAAACTTGACTTGGACACAAAGACCCTTTACTTATGCTGATATTGTTTATTTGTATTTATGTATACACCTTTTTTTTTTTTTTTAATCTTATTTTAACTTCATGTGGTTCCACCTCTCTGTTACTATTTATGTTGCTGATTGTTAAAATCAGTGTGAAATTGTGCAAAAGAAATGCAATAAACACTAATTGTACCCCAGAGCTCCAGCAAATGAACTGTAGGTGTGCACTTTGAATAATAGATAAAGACACAAATAAGATAAGAGGTTACAATTCCCTGCACTCTTAACCTGAAAGCATTGTGAGCAACAGGTTCTGTGTGTATATTCCATGCCGTGTCACATTTATCTCTCTGCTTTAGTCTTCAACAGTAAATCTATGATTATGGTTGAATAATAATTAAATATAGATGTATCTCACCATGTTTTATTTATGTTTTAATCAAAGCATTGTCTAAAGAATGCTTTCATTTCAGTTTTTACTTATATTCATACCTTATTGGTTGAATTTCTCCAATTCTTCCATATTTTTGATCATCATTGTTTTCATCTGCTCCGGAGAAAGCCCCTTTGTTTTGGTGAAGATCCTGCAGTTGTTTGTCCAGATGTTGTCGATCCGCCCATTATTCTTCAGCTGACGAGCTTTTTTGGCGATATCAGCTTTCTTTTTGGTGAGATTCTCATTGATGTTTACATCTTTTCCTTTCAGTTTAGAGCCTTGTTTCAGAAGAGCAATTTTGTACTTGCGATTTCGGAATTTTATCAGCACTGCAGGTGGTCTTTTACCTCAAGATGGTAATGGGTGACAAGTCTCGATCTGGTCCGGACTGATATTAATCTCCTAAATCCCTCAGTTGAGAAATCACGTTGTTCCACTGTCTCATAGTCAGTGCTGTGTTCAGCTCCCTCTCCTCTGGCCACAGCATGTGCGTAAGTCTTCGGCTTAAATTTGACGCCGTCATTTATTAGAATGCTTTGTTCCATTTCCTCCATTCTTTGTTGTACTTGTCCTAGGACACCCATTCTTCGTTCTTTTTCATCTGCGTCTTTCTGCATTTTCTCCACATCATCCTTCATTTTTTCCATGTAGTCTGGTACCGGTTTCAGCTTTTCTTCCAACTTCTTATCATAGCCACTGCAGAGCTTATTTAAGTCGCTCCTTAACTCATCCACAGAAGAGGCTACCCAGTTTTTCCAGTTTTTATTGTCATTCTCCTTAGATCCTTAGATTCTCGCCATTTTGCAGAGAATGTTAAAGCTATCAATTGGTACTTCTTTGTATTTTAAATTATGATTGGCTAATAGCAAAGCCTCTGAACACCTTCTAAGACAAATGACCATATGACAAAACAGCCGTTGCGGGCTAAACACTGGAGATAACTGATGACGCGCGAGCTAATTAAAATGGAATTCAAATTTCAACAGAAAGTTTCAGCCCGGTGCTCACCCCACGCCTTAAATATACGTAACCGGTGAAAACAGGTGAATGGCATTAATTATTAACTACTGAAGACACACACCCCGTGCCACTCCTCCCACTATAAGCCAATACCCACACATGAATCCATCAGGCACATATATATTGGTCCAACCCTCATGGATGGCTCCTACATGCACCAACAAGAAAGCCAAAAAGGCCACATGAAGTCCAACTTCAAAGCAAACTGTTAACTTAGTCTGATGTTTGGTGAGTTATTCTGACATGACATGTGGAGTCTTAATGCATGGGGTGTTAATGTTACATTAGACCATTTGCATTCGGCTAAATCCCCTAGCCATGTTCACACGATTGGCCCTATTCCTGGTCCTAAACCCTAATTAGCACATCTTCATCATCTTCATCTTCCACATCTTGGCTGGCACAGATATAGTAAGATTTTCATGTTGTTTTAAGTTTTTATTAAATATAGATAGATAGATAGATAGATAGATAGATAGATAGATAGATAGATAGATAGATAGATAGATAGATAGATAGATAGATAGATAGATAGATAGATAGATAGATAGATAGTTATACTTTATTAATCCCGGAGGAAATTGCATATGACTGTTGATCTGTTTGGAATGTAGGCTCATATGGCCTACCATTACCTAACAAAAAGAATTAGGCCTGTTGACTGCTTATTTTGTCTTTTTTTTTTTTTAATCACATCTGGATGGATGATTGCTTCTTTTTCACACTTTCATATTAAAACTCTACCAAGGAAATCTGAGTTAGCACAGAGGGAAACCAGGGTGATTTAAAATCACAATATTAATAATATTGCATAAATTTGTCATGTTTTATATCTGAAACTGACCCATCATATAAGTTAATGGTTCCATTAAGAGTTGAGTTAAATAGAGCATAAATAAAATATTTCAGAATTCATGGTTTGATTCCATTTCATTGAAGTGTCACAAAGATTTTAGGCATATTTTTAAAATGCCGCAAAACCAAAATGTGAATGTGACACTTTTATAACGCCTGAGCCGACATGAATAAAATCCTCCTTGTAGCAGAATGGTGTGTCTTTGAAGATGATTTGATTTGTAATGAACGTGTTGTGACTGTTCTTTAATGTCAGATAATGGTGGCTGTGTTTCATGTGGGGACCGCAGTAGCTTGGCCAAACACTTCAGCTGACAGAATTTGTGCGTGGGAAGCTGGTTAGAGGAACTAAAAAGCAGTCAGGACTGGTCTCAAGAGAGAACCTCTGAGGCAACTGGAGTAACATCAGCATGTCCTTTAGGCGTGTCTGTCTGCCACTGTCATGTGCAGAGCCAGAGAAAAAATGTCTCCTATAAATATGCCTGTAATGCACCTTCTCTACTTACGTGACATGCCAGCAGACAATAGTAAGGTATGTTTCCTTGATGCCATCACACTTCAGATAAGAAAGAGTTCAGGGAGAGGAATCCAATTTAACTGCCACCTTTCTCAAGAGTGCTACAAACTTCAGACATAATTCAGTTGGGAGGGAAGGGGGAACAACTCCATTTCACCCTCTGTCTCTCACCCTCCCGTATTGTTTGAACTGAGAGCTTTCTATCTGTGTCTGCCTGTCAAGCAAACACTCCTGGTCGTTTCCTCTCTCTCGAGGAAAAAAAAAAACGGATACCGCAGTCTGGATTTCAAAGCCATCGAAGCCCAGGAGGGGTTTGCCAAAATGTCAGTGTCAGTGATACGAGAGGTAGAGAGTGGAAACATGGATGGATGTTTGCTTTCACCTTTTCATTGGTGTCTGTGTTGAGGTGGGACCTAGATGAGGGCTTCCGTCCTGTGGCACCATAAACAACTAAAGCCTGCATCAAATCTCTAAAACAGCAGTCCCATCTAGGGTAAATGCAGAAGCCACCGAAACACACTCTGTGCCATGCAGTTGAAACCGCAGAAAAACCCATCCAGCAGCAGCTTTATCACCTAAAGCATCAAAATTTGACTTACATTCAAAATTATGAGGAAAACATAACTGCCGGCCTCTGTCTCACCCCGACACTGCTGCTACTGTAGCATTTTCTGAATTCTAGGCTTCCATAACCTGCCTCTTATTTTCACATCCTCATTACAATAGATGATGATAAGGTTTTATTCATCAGTGTAATTGCTGAAACACAGGGATGTGGCTCTGCAAGACACCTTTCAACAAAAGGAGTCAATCACATTAAACCAGTATACAGTATAACCTTATTATCTTAAGTAGTTAAGATAATATTATGGGTCATTATAATTTTCCAATCCATTTCAGTGCAGCTCTGCAATTCTGCATGCCTACAGCAGAAACAGCAGGACGTTTTGCAATAGAAAGTAACATCACATAAATCGTACTAATTTTGTGCGATACCTGCAGAGGTACAATTAATTTTTACCTCAGAATAAGTGGTTCAGATAAAAAGGATGTTAAAGGTTTAGATTGCTTATACAGTATATACAGGTATAAGCGCCAGTTGTAAAGCTGTAACAAACATACTGCAAAGCCACATCTCAAAAATGTAATATGGGATTGTCTGGATATATGTTAGTCCTTTGATTTAGTGAAACCTATGTTAATGGCCAATAATAATAGTAATAATAATAATAATAATAATAATAATAATAATAATAATAATAATAAAAATAAGAATAATAATAAGAATAACAATAAAAATAACAATAACAATAATAATAATAATAATAATAATAATACAGTTGCATCAGCCTCATGGTTCAAAAATGCCTTGAGGAAAAGAATGTCTCCCATAAACCACCATTATTAGAGATAATTTTATAAAAGAAGGTGCTTGTAACTGCAGAAATTGTGCCATGTGGAAGCAAACGTGGTAGCAGGAGAACATTTCTGGTTAATGATGTAATTTTTGTTGACATTAATCAATTGACATTATTCATTCATCATCAGTTTGTAATGCACCCAAACAAATTTGGGCTTCATGAGAAGATAAACAGCCAGCAGTATTATACCCTGCATTATAATAGACAAACGATCAAATTTGATCGTCTACACCACAGCAACATCCAGAAAACAGCAGGATAAGAAGTACCTATTTGCGGCCGATTACAGCAGTTGATAGTCAAGCAGCTAAATGCCCATTCAACTGGCTTTGCCCTGCTGGGAGTTCAAAGTGAACATGGTCTATTATAAGATGTCGAAATGGTTTGCTGTAAAACAGCAGCGAGAATGAAACTGTTGATGGTGTCCTCAAAAGGACAGTAATTCATCATTCATTCATCTTCTGAACTGCTTTATCCGCCGTACGGGAAGCTGGAGCCAATCCCAGCTGTCTGAGGGTGTGAGGCGGAGCCATGCAAAGACAGACAACCATGTACGCTCACACTCACACACTACAGCCAATTTCGAACGGCAAATTAACCTGTTTTTGGAGGTGGGAGGAAGCCAGAGAACCGGGAAAGAACCCACGCAGACACGGGGAGAACATGCAAGCTCCACACAGAGGGGAACTTGAACCCAGAACCGCCTTTCTGTGCGGCAACAGCGCTACCCAATGTGCCACTGTGTCGTCCAGGGCAAGTAATACAGTCTCTAATAATCTGGAGCTACATCAGCCACTAGGACCTCTAATTTTAAATGCGTTCCAGTAGCATCCTGAAATAATTTGACATCATCCCAGCGTCTCTCAAATAGAGGGGCGCGGCCCCCTGGAGGGGCGCTTTGCGATGAAAGGAGGGTCTCGTGTGACCCTGGGGTACATGCTTTTTTTGCCGTACTAGAATAAAGCATAATTACACATCCACTAAAGTAGTTGGCAGTGGCGCTCTCATTGTCAGGTGTGCGCAGGGAGTAGTAGCTCAAACTATGACGAAGCGTCTGTAGCGTTGAGCTTCACTGACTACAGTGGGAGATGATGAGAGTCTGGTGTGTTTACTGTGTCTAAAAATGCTGAGGCCGGACAGCTTGAAGCCTAATGAATGAAGGCACAGCTTAAACACATTTCATCCCAATCACGCTGATAAGCTGCTAGAGTTTTTTCAGCAAAAACGTGCCGAATATTGCCAGCAATTATTCCGCTTTGTGAATGTTACTTCAGTAAACTGGCAAGGTCTGTTAGCATCGTATAAAGTGGAGTACCAAACTGATCAGTGCAAAAAACCCACCATAGCAGAGGAGCTGAAACATTGAGCAGCAGCTCTGAGTTCAGTACAGTATAACGTTTCAAACCTTGTCTCGAAAAACTGTGACTGCCTAAACGTGCTCATTGAAGCCATTAATCTTGACTTCCTCATTTTGATATAAAAAAGAAAGAAAAAAAAAAAAGTACAAATTGTTGTATTCATTTTTGTTTTGTACGTTAAGGTGTTTTATATATTGAGCTCCTCAGTTAATGTTACTGAACTGAATTTGAATTTTATCAAATTATTTATTGATTTTTAATTTAATTTTTCAGTATCAAATAGTGCAATAAATTGGTCAAAAATGTTTACAGATTAAACAAGGTTGTTTTCTTTTTATTTCATGGAAATTGATGCACTTAAAATGTTACCGTTGTAGACTAAAAAATAAGCTTGGTAAAATTATTCTTTGTCATAAACTGAACAATGTTGTTTTTTTTGTTTTCTTTAATGTTAATAAGAATACAATGTTATGCAGAGCTGCACTTATAACGATTTTATAGACAACAGATATTTATAGTCGCGGTAGAGAGTGGGGGACATGAATTGTTTTCTTCTTGCTGGGGGGGGTTACAGAAAATAATTGAAAAGCACTGCACTTAAAGATGTCATCATGATATACAGTAGTACTGTAGAGTATATTGGTATACTGAAATTGCGGTAGCCTTTCGTAGCATGCAAAGAAAAAGCTTCTTTTTCTTTGACATATGTTAATTATAATTTAATTGGTGTTTACTTGAAATATTTTCTTCAATTTCTTGACTTTAAATAATAAAACATTGGTAAACAATTAAAAACACACCTCTGTTCATGTTGTATTAGCATAAGAACAACTTATTCTCCATCCATTACAATGTTTCTTAGATTAATTTAGATTTTTCTTTTGCATTTCATCTGCAAGGTTATGTTATTATATTAACTAAAATCCAATATGTCTGTCCAAAAAATCTGAGTCTCATTTATGAAACTGCAAATTTGCTGCGCTTTCCTGAATAAGAACCTTCAGGATTGGTTTTACGTCAGTTTTCCCAAGCATTTGTAATCACCAAAAAGAAGACGTTCCATCAGAACTTAAAAAATGAAAAATCATCTTTTTTTTATGCCATAAATCATCTCCCTTTAATATAGCAGTCCAAGTACGTAGCTTAATGTAAAAAGTACAGACCAGGACATAGGGCATGTTATGATCATAATTTATGTAATGATGATTATTTAATGTGAAAATGTCAGTGAATGTCAGAATTAACAAGTGTTGAAGGGACAATTACCTTTGCGAGCGATTCGGATGCAGTTAATTCTGGTCTCCTGTGAGGAAAAAAGAAAAGTCTGAGTTAATTTATTGATCATGATACTATGAAGACATAATGATTAGCAGGATTAATCCCCCCCCCCAAAAAAAAAAAACCCAAAAAAACAAAAAAAACAAAAAACAAAAAACAAAACATCAATTAGGAGTCAGCTTTTTGTAATTTGCATCCTTGTCTGAAACTTAAACACAGGAGGACATGTGGTCCTTGGAGGAAATAATTGAAAGGGAGACCTATGCTCTCTTTCACCATGTAAGGTTCTGCTCTGATTGGCTCAAGTAACCCCCAAAACAGCCACCTCTAGCCGGAGGATGGAAGGGCATGTTACCAAATTAAGACTTAAAGAAGTTGAATAGGCTTTATGGGCAATTATGCAAAACTGTGCTCTGAGATTGGAGTCAAAAGCCTTTCACCTAAAATGGTTGCTAAATTACCTTTTTTAATTGGAAACCTGTTTCAAGTGGACTTTAATCGCCTCTCGTAACCAACAGTGACAGATAAGTCATATTTACTTCCACCCAAAGCGTTAGCAGTGGCAAGCGGTGTGTATGCCATGTGTCACCCTGCCCTCTGCCAAGGTGGGGGTGTTGCCTTTTGGAGCTTAAACACCAGAGCTTTTTAAAGCATCAGTTAAATACAACTGAGCTCCCAATCCTGTTAAGAGGAGGACTATACACCACACTGAAGATTCACCATCCCAGCAGAGGATTGGATAGCATTTTATCAAAATTGAGTTCAAGACTGGATCTGCTTATCAAACAGGAAATATTTCTAATCTTGAACTGAGGTGTAGCCTTCAAGGTTTGTATAGCAGGAAGCTGGGATTCAGTTGCATTCCACCCACCACTGAACAAAGGCATGAGTTTTTGAGATAACTTGCTTTATTTATTTATACAGACTTAATATCAGTTGTAGCTGATGTGAACAAGTGCATGACACAAATGTATGGAAATAATGCATAAATCTCATATCTGTTTGGTTAAAAGTCAGATGACGTATTAGCTCTGATGATAAACAGTTGAAAACAGAGGGTTGAAAATTAAACGTTTACAACGTATTGTTATTTTCATATTAGGTAAAAAAGATAGCAGTTGGGGTGTATTTCCATCTTGTGTGCATCAAAGGAAACAGGCAACACCAATCATATTATTTTCAAGCCTCACTGAAGGCATATCTGCCAAAACAATTACTGCTTCAATACAATGTCGTCACATTGTCTGCAATAAGACCCATTCATCTAATTTATCCTTGGTAATTGTCAAAATAATTTTTATTTTCTGTCAGTCTGAGCAGCCCATCTTTTCTGAGACACAACTATATCCCAAGGAGAAAAAAACAAACAAAAAACAAAGAGGAAATCAACATGTGTTGTGTTGGGTGGAGTTTTGTCTTGGAGCAGTTTTGCCAATAAAGCTTTTAAATTGGAGAGATTGGTACCTAGCTATAGGGAAATCCCCTGCCAATTCTAGATAAAATGATGAAGATTTCTGTTAATGCGGGTGTCTACTCCCTATCTGGACAAGTGGCTGTTCGTGGCCCATCTCGTAGCTCCCAGAGGACACAGGCTACATCAGCCAGTAAACCAGATACTGGATATCTGGATGAGACGATGCAACCAGGCAGAAACTCATCAGCTCCATATGGACCCAATGAATTAAATATTATTTACATTCACTGCTTCTGTGCTCACCGTCAGCATATTCCTTAGTCATGCTTCAATCACTTTTTGAATTGCTCAAGGAGTTGCTCATTTCACTCTTTAAAGCTGTTAAATCCTGGCATGCAGAGTTTGATTTTCCCTACCGAAAGAAACAATAATAAAGAGCTTGGATGTGAGGGAAGCTGACAGCTGTGTGATTATAGAAGATGCATATCCTGCATTCTTCTTGTAATTTTCCACCAAAGGTAGTTAAATGTGACTTTTAAGGGATTTTCACTTAGAAATGGTGTAACATTAACATCCCACATTTACTGTCAGAAGGCAATCAACCCAATACTGACCTAAAATGCATTAAATCCCTTTTTTGGAAATAAGTAAAACCTTTTTTTATGCGGAAGGCTACATCATACTTGATAGGACTGCTGGTGTACTGCCTCCTTCCCTCTGACTGTTTGACACAAATCTAAATTGAGTGTCAAGGCTGTTGCTAAAACATAAGAGCAATGTGTTTGAGCAGGAACTTCATCAGGGATCTTAATCATTCTTACCCCTCTGAAGTTGCTGGTAGCCTGAAAGTAGATGAGGTAGTTCTTTGTCGGGTCCAGGGGGCTGTTCCAGTAGCCGTTGTAAGTGTGATTGTCGCCCACGGTAAAGGGTGTGGCCTCAGGCAGACTGCTGGGAGTCAGTTCGGCTGTGTAGTAATGTGGGGTCACTTTGACCTGGGGACCATTGTGGGTATTTGGTGTGGGGAAACAGTCGGAGGTACCGAGTTCCCTCCTCTTCACCCGACGAGAACCATCTTCTTCAACCACCACCACCTGGTAGGCACTGGTGAAAGACAGGAAGTAGCTTAGTACTTAAAACACACAAAGCTGTCAAAGATTTAAAAATACATGGAGTATTTGTGTTGTACATTGGAGCAGTTGCCTTGCGATGGGGTGAAAAAAAACAAAAAAACAGGTGTATTTGAATCCAGTGTTCTGTCCACTGGAAGGTCACCTGAGATGGCGCTATCTGAAAAATGGGGCACCAGGGGGTTGTAACCTCCCCCTTTGTTTAGGAGTATTTCCCTGGAAATATGTTTCAATGGATAACTACAGAGAATGCAGAAGCAAATATTTTACCTCCCTCGTCTTCAAAAGTGGGTAAGATTAATGTCACTACTGGTCGTTGTGATGTTTTTGAGATGATTTATTTAAAAGTAGAGTGAAATTTACAAGTCCAAAAGTTAGTTAACAAACTTAATCAACCATATCAGCTTTGATTTCATAAAACATCATTAAGGACTACTCAATTATACTTTGATAACCCTTGTAACATACAGAAGTTTTCAAGAAATGAAAACCATGAAAGTGTGAACAAATAGACTTAATCTAAAGAGTAAATGTTGAACATGTAGATAATGTTTGATTTGCATTACAGATGTATTGCAGAGTCAATAGAATATATGTGGAATCAAAAGCTTTCTCACTGTGTTGATTTTTAGTGTAAAGTCCAAAATCTTCATCAAACTTTTATATTTAAGAAATCTAAACCCTAATTATGTTGCATATATTGTTATGAAATGGGTGTGGTTTCCAAGTTGAAAATTTACATGTAATCTGTATTCAGTAACTGATGTTTCAAACATAGTTTGACAGCATAAGGGTTAGATCTTATTACTAAATTATTGACACAGAATAAAAAAATCATGCAGAGTGATAATCTGGCCAACAACAGTACCAATAATTCTTCCAAGGTGTGGATCTTCACAGATATCTATGAGAAGTGACAACTATATTTTCTCAATCCTTTCTGCATCCATTTAACTCTGCTGCTTCCTGAAGGAATCTGACACAACCAGTCAACATGGACAGGTTTGTACATGCTTTAATTCTAAATCTGACTGACACAATGATTCAAGGCGTGAATTATCTCAATTTTTGCTTCAGTTCAATCTCGACAAGAACTGATCTGATTTCATCATGTTTATTTATTTTTTTTCCTGATGCTACCCGAATTAATGATCTGATGCATTCATTACATAGATTAACAAAAATCCTGTCTGCTTCTTCACAGACTCTTATTAAAACGGTTTCTGATCAGCAGCAACCCGACAGAACTATTGTTGTAAGGGATCTTTTGACAACTGATACAAATATCACTGTAGGAAAGAGCGCTGAATGAAGCTAGCGTAGGAGTGAAGAGTGTATTAGTTGTACCTGACAGGAGCGCCCCTTGCCAGCGCAGGGCGCAACAGCACAGTGATGGTGCTCTCCGACTCACTCAGTGGAGAAGGGATGTCTTCATAGTCAAAGACTGGTGCTGAAAATAGAAAAGAAGTTGGAAAAAGACACTGAATTTTGAGGTAAAGCCAACAAAAGTGTAAACACTGTTGAGGAAAATCCTATTTCTGGGGTTTAGTGTATGTGTTATCGTCAATGTGAAACATCAGTGATAACTGTTTATTTGGGAGTTCAAAAGAAATGTAGCTTCACTCCTGCCTGGATGTTTTAGTAACTTTTTTACCCTGACATAAAAATATAGTGTGCTAACTTTATTCATTACCCACACATCCCTTGTGTGCCACCACGTGTGGAGGCTTCCCACACTGATGATGACTCGAAACAGCAGCCAACTACTGAGAAAACAAGAGGCCCTTATAATATAATTAGGCCAAATCTCAAAGCTGAACAACCTCAGCAAAGCTCTGGGGACAATGAGGTTGAGTGTTCCCATCTCTGTTTACTACAGGGAGTGAATTAACTGGAGTACACAGTGAAGCAAATGGCCACCCTACAACAGCAGATAAACTGAAACTAAAAAAAAATAAAAAATTGGAATGGAAGTGAAACATTTCTGTCTAATGCTTGTTGCAAAAAATCTGCTTGTGTAAACTGTCATTACAATAAAACACACACTCAGCACTGGCAAAACAGCTGTGTGGTCTAAGGTAGATGAATCAGAGTCAAGGGCTTTTTGAGCCGGTGTTTGTTGTGGTATAATCAGATGTGAAATATGAAAGAGGAATATTAGTGTAACATCACCGTTTTGTACTTGACAACAAAGGATGCAGAGGCTTGTTTCCCACAGGAGATATTAGGTGATGTTTTAGGTGATAAATAAATAAATATATTTATACACAGTGTGTGTGTGTGTGTGTGTGTGTGTGTGTGTGTGTGTGTGTGTGTGTGTGTGTGTGAGTGTATGTGTGTGTGTATATATATATATATATATATATATATATATATATATATATATATATATATATATATATATATATATATATATATATATATATATATACAATATATATATACAATATATATATACAATATATATATACAATATATATATAAAACGAGGTATAAGCCACTGAGGTATTCTGCTGCACTTGTGTGGATGATGTGCTGATGCGCTTCCTGGTAATCAAAAGTCTGACACACCACTTTATGTTTGATTACTTTATGTGTTTCTCAGTTGACTAAATGACTAAATGTCTTAATGACTAATAATTAACATCAATCAACTAACAACCTAACCCGGCCAACATTGGCTCCTACTTATACCAGAGCACCAATTATCCATAAGCGACCCAATACATCATTTAGCTCATACAGGGGGAGAACCCCATTAATGCTGTAATTTAAAAAATAATAATAATTAACAGGCAGGGTGTTCCAGAGTTTTCTAACAAGTTTCCTATAGTCCACACTGCTGGCACTAACTTTCAACCGCCCCCAAATTGCCAGAAGATGACACATTGTTCATTCACCCTTTCAGCAGGCAGAGATGGTTGTGAGGCCATGCTGGGTGAAGCTGCATATTTGGTTACATCTGTGGTTTAATCTGTGATGATGTTCCTTCTGGTAATCTTTGCTAATTTTGACAATTCTCAGTTAAGCATCATGAAGGTTGCATTCTAGTTTAAATCAGATCAGGCTATAGGTTATAACTAACTCACTAATCACTGGAGAAAGGAAACATCATCCAACGCACCTCAGTGCCACCATTATGTCGTTGCGTCCGACACCAAAAGTCCGATCATAGTTTTACCCTCAGGTGAATCCTGGATGATGAAACCTGCATCTAGAACCTGGATTACATTGGTATCATTATTAGTTTGATATTTATTTAGAAAAACTAAACTTCACTAATGGGTCTAGATTAGCAAATTTTGATTTGATGCCAAACTGAATCAGCGGAGTTTCAGTGACAATCTAATCTCAGTTCAGTCTGTATCAATGTTATTTTTTTAACTCACTGTAGTGATTTCAGCTTTCAGTATATTACTTGGATCCAGATCAGATGCTAATGTGTGCTACAGCTTATGTTAGTGTCAATGTGTAATTTTTACCGAAAAAATGTAGATGTTATCCAAGACGTCTTAAGGACAATACCTTGTATTTGCCTCTATCATGTCATCTGGAGAGTGTCCTATCTCTGCAAATTTTCAGAAATGCCTGTTCATAAGTTAAATCAAAATTCAATGTCTTTTTGAGCAGTCCTGAGCAAAAGATAAACAAAACAAACAAATGCAAAAAGCAAAAAAACCAAATTGGGGAGTATTGAGGAATCTGTCCACCCATTGTCCCCACACACACAACACATACACAAAAGCCAGCAGGTAGTTAAACGTTTAAGTTGGAGTACAGTATTGTAAAAAGTACAAAATGTCCTGCTTTACCTCAATCTACTATTCTCTCTCTCTCTCTCTCTCTCTCTCTCTCTCTCTCTCTCTCTCTCTCTCTCTCTCTCTCTTTCATATAGGTGTGCAAACAATATGTAATTACATACTGAGATCTATAAACTCTGTGTACCAATCGATAGATCACAACTGCAACTGCAACAGTAGTTGACATTTTAGCATTGCAAAACTATCTATTCAATATGCTAACAGGCGCAATGCAATGTCATACATTTATTATATGAAAGAATTTCACAAAATTTATAAATCTTACAATATATTTATATATATATATATATATATATATATATATATATATATATATATATATATATATATATATATATATATATATATATATATATATATATATATATATACACAGAAAACCAGATTTTTGAAACTTATCACACGAGAAGGCAGTCCAGTAACAAACTGGGTTGAATGTAAAGAGTTCCACCAGAGCCTGAAAACATCTACATTCTTTCAAAGTTCTTAAAATTTAACCTCAACCCTCTCACTTAACACCTCCCCTCACCTTGCTAAAACAGACGCTTGTTTTAGGCGTTAGTTTGGAAGATGTGAACTTGGAGGTGGAGGAGAAAGCGGGAGCAGTCAAAAGGTAGAAGCTAAGGAGCCAACGAAAGGAGGGACCAATGTGAAACAGAACAGAAAACTGAGGAATGAAACTTTATTGTCTGATGTGTTGACAGCAGACAATAAAGTTTCTGCAGGACTGTTTTTATAGCATAAAAACAGTCCAATCATAAAACAGGCTTGTTAGTTGGTTTGTACACAGCAACTTGTGCTACAGAAATCTACTTCAGGTCATGTGGTAAAACAGATATTTGACCCTATCATGCACAGTCTTGCTAATCTGGACAACCTCTGATGGGCAGCGAAACGAAAAGCTTTAGATATACGAAGCTCAATGGAAACAATCTCTAATGCACTGATGAATCTGTATTCGAGAAACAGGCCAACACCTTAAGTTTTAGATTGGCAATGACTTAAGTAGAGTTAAGGGTGAATTTATGTCTTTTCAAATAAATATGATATTTTCTAGCAACTGGAAGTTCACCTTGTTATCCTGACTTGGGTCATAGTGGCTATTTATCGAGGAAGGTATCCCAAATATTTATCTCAGCAGCAAAATTTCCAGTCACTTCTGGGTCATCTTGAGATCTTCCCAGACCACATGAGGTATGCAATTCCTCCAGCCAGTTATGAGATGGAGACTTGGTTAAGTGTAGGATAGGTAGCTGACTGAGTAGGATTTATTCAGTAAATTTAGATTTTAATTTGATCTTTTGGCTGTTCTTCATACATTTGAAAAACTGCTTATTTAATTATTCAAAGCAATGCGCCAACTGAATGTTGTTCTAATGCTCCACAAGTGTTTGACAAACTAAAAAAAAAATCACCTGACATTCCATCTGTGTAGGGCTGAGTATATAATGAGTGGATTCTTGTTTTGGGGTAAAGTGTTTCCACAAAGTACATGTCAAAAGCACATATTAAGATCACATTGACAAAGAGAATGTTTAGGTTGGTTCATGTTCACAAAATGTCACACTATTCAACCTTTTCTAATGAGTTGCATAAGTCTAAATTCTCTTTAGATTTCTGGCAGACTGTTGTAAACAGAGGTTTCTCAGGTGTTTCAGCGACAGGAGATTTGGTTGGAAGGTTGGAATATCAGAATCCCAGGTTTTCAGCTCAACACTCCACTTCAGTCAGCATCAAAAGGTTCATAGTGATGTATTTCCATAAAAAGAAAACAGGGAAATTTGCTGAGCTGTTTGGAAAGCTTATTTTTCCACTACATTTCTATGGATTCCTGAAAGAGACAAATAATCCACACCCTTGAATGACTCTTTTCTTGGGGGAAAACATTACAATGGCATGCAATGTTTCATCTGAGTAAACACAATTAGTGAAACAGCTCACAGATAACAGTTTGTAGATGACAGTGTTTCACATTCCCTACAGACACATTTTCCAGACTGATCTCAAGATTCACACCAGCATATTTTTTTTACTCACTTCTAATTTCTCAGCTTCTGTGCTGCCTTTGAATGATAAAAAGAATCCGTATGCATTGACGTTGACCGAACAATGCTGTACTCACCCAATCTGTTAGAACATTTACGGTTCATTTCAATTCAGGTCTCCTGTTATTTCGTAAAGTGGAACAGATGAACGTTGGCTGAGAATAGAATAAATGATTATTATAATAATATCACAATTTAAAGGTATGAATTTAATTTAATCAAAAAGTGCCTGAAGAGAGATGGAGCAGGAGCCTTCGCTTGAACTTTTGTTTGCTTTTGCCTGGAAATAATTTGAGAGATTTGAGTCATCATGACTCAATTCATCAAGTACAGTATATGCATAGTCTCATTGCACAACAAGACCACACTTTTGACTCAACATGTACTTTCATGCAAATGCATTTGCACATACACAACCACACACTGCTACAACCAAACATAGCACAGCAGAAACAACAGCTATCTTGAAGCCTCACCAGAGATGTTGGTGGTGATCTCAGTCAGCGCTGTTTGGCCAAATCCCTTCGCAGTACGGGCCCGAACTGACACCAGGTATGTAGTTCCAGGATGAAGGCCGGAGAACATGTGGTACGTCTCGTTCCTCAGCTTGGACACCGTACGACGTGGTCCTGGCACGTTAATACCCGGATCTGATGACTCAATGCTCTGATAGCTGATCTACAATCAGGGAAAACATTATGAGTTTTCACTCTATTTTCACAAACACAATATGAGGAAACCCTCATTTCGCTAACTACAAAAATCTGCCTGCTAATATGCACACGACGATGTCTCTTTCGAGCTAAAATGCTGTAAGTGGAAGTATTTCGTCCATTTTTTCCCCCTTATCTTTAGGGAAAGATTCAGAGAGAAAGAAATAACTTTGAGAAATTACTGCAGGATGTTCGTGAGTTTATGGATATCATTGAAATATCTCGAATATAAAGTTGGATTTTTGGCTTTCACCACAGCAGCCATTATTCTTACCATTGTTACGTCACAACAAATCTTCCTCTGTGAGCCTCAAGACTCACAGTAATATGAGTCACAGCCTGGCTTATTTATCACCCATCCTGAAAGATTGAATTTAGATGGGCATTTATTTAAAGGCTCCCTCGTGGGAAAACGCTTCTAAATTAATCTTCTTTGGACGGCCGCAAAAAAATGTTGTCTCCCATGGTTGATCTAATAAATCTTTTGCTGGAGACAGTTGCTGATAATCAGACCCCAGTAGATTCTACGACACATCCTCGTCCTGCAACACTAATCTGAATTTGCAGCAGTTTTCTGGATCATTTGATGAAGCATATACTGTGAAATCTGTGGTATTAACATGAGAGTCTGAACAATCTAACATGTTGTTGGTTTCATGCTGCATAGGTGCCTATAGCGATAATTAATTAATGGTGGCTCACCCTGTTCCAGTGACAAGATGGGTTATTTTTTAATGGGGGTTTGTACAGGTGAGGCCCCTAAGGATGGATGTGTATAGAAAAAGACATATGTGACGTACAGGAAAAAGACTGAATATTTCCTATCATCTGACTTACCATAAGCTTTTTTTGTGTACTGAGCACAGTAGCAATACAAGTGTATACTGGTATCAACAATAAATAACAATTAAAAATAATACATTAATACTGTAGGAATAATAGCATAATGTCCCTGATACTCAAATCAAATCAACTTTATTTAGAGAGCACTACAGAGCAACAACGTGCTTTACAAAATAAAAAATAATTAATTAAAAAATAAAAGCAACATCCAAAATACACCCCTCCCTCCCACCCTCTAAACCAGACACATATAAACACAAATATACACACTTCAGAGAAAACTCAACCAAGTGTCCTTGCATCAACCTGAGAAAAACTTTCCAGTGTTCCCTCAGGCGAGGACATTAGTCCAGGTATGTCAACAGACAAAACAGTCTTGGATAATAGGCTGCATGTGATGTCCTTTATTTTAGTTCTGAAGTGGTCTGCACAGTTTTCACAAAGATCACCTGATAATGTCTTCAGAACATTAAAATCAATACCTTTAAGATGGTGGAGAAGAGTAACCGGGGGTTATTTTTATGGTTGGTGATGAGTTTTGAGAAATGGAAAATGTATGACTTTTTGACTGCATTACTGTATTGTAGAGTTGTTGGCATGAAGTATCATAATGAACAGTCAGTTTACTCATCTTCCAACTATTGTCAGCACTCCTGCTTTTTCTTTTCAGTTTATTGATTTCCTAGTGTTTTTCTCCATGAAGGTGTAGATTTTCTTTTTATTGCTGTAGTTACTGGTGGAGCTACTGAGTCCACTGCTGACTTCAATTTACTGTTAAAATGATCAACGATAAAATCACAAGGTGCAGGTAAAATTTCAGCAGGAGTGCTCTGTATTTCAATAAAATTTGCATCCAGGTGTTGAGGTTAAGCAGCTGGCTGAACGTGCCTATCCCTCTGCCGTAAGTGGTAGTGGAGCTGGAGATAAAAACTGTCACCTGGGACTGTGAGATGGAATTAAAAAGATGTCTAAAATCCTGCTTTAAAAGTTCAGCCTGTTGCCTGGCTGTGGATGGGAGCTCAGGATGTTCTGTACATCGGTAACGGTGGCTCCAGGGAATGGCATGATCATTGCCCCACTCATGCAGGCGTGCCTCACAATGGAGTCCCGATGACCGGGGATGTGGGAGCATCTTCAGGAAAGACAGCCCCTACAGCCAACTCACCACCAACATCAGGACTTTGTGTGTGATCCCTCACCAGGTGGGGAATACGGGAGGATTGCCAGCGCACCATGTCTCTCACAAGCCACTTACAGCTCCCTGTTAGACTATCACCTGCTGGAGGGCAGCCACCAACGAGTGGAGCTGCCTACATGTTGGAAAGCGGCATCGGGGGAGAAGGAGCCCCAACATAAACCCTTCTCCGCCTGCAGACAACCACTTCTACTACTCCACAGGTTGTGGAATGTGATCTGGCATTAGGAGGTGCCACATGTTGGAGAAAGGTGAGATGCCTGCACTTTATGCTCTCAGCTGGTTTGACTGAGCCACTGGTCAAATGAAGCCATTGATGTAAGCGTAAAAGTTTGTTTGTTCCCATGATAAAAACAATCTTAACAGATTTTTGACACACTGATAATAGAATCTGTCTCAAGAAATGCAAATTCAGCATAGTTTCAGGCCGCGTCCACACGATAACAGATTTTTTAAAAAGGCAAAATTTTTGTTGCGTTTACGCCTTCCGTCCACACGACAACGCAGATATCCGGAACAAAAATGCAACTTTTCGAAAACGCTGGCCGAGGTGGATTTTTAAAAAAACGCTGGGTCTGGGTTGTCATGTGGACAGCGTATCCCCGGGACTTTTTAAAAATGCTGACGTCTCGCCTGCGACGAAAACCGCTGTGACGTCATATTTATGGGCCAGTGTGTTGTGACAACAAAACACGGAGGATTCCTATTGGATAAAATTTGACTCAATACTGCCACCACATGATTTAGCATGCTTATAGCCGTCTGCGTTTACGTGTTGACGGAGATTTTTTTTAAAACGCTGTCGTGTGGCCCTCGAATCGTTTTCGATGCGTTTTTAAAAAGTTGTGTTTTAAAAAAAAAATCCGTCATCGTGTGGACAGGGCCTCAGTTGCAGTTTAAAGCATGTGTGTATGTAGAGATCATTTCCCTGTTCCATTTCAAGCACGGTTCTTCAATTTCATGCTCCTACTTATAAATGGTTTATCTCTCCATTAGGTGACCATTTTTGAGCCATGGTGGGACTTCACTTCTACTTGCAGAAAAAAGCTCCAAAGCCCAGACCATAAAGGTCTGCAAGTTGTTATAGGGCTTTCAATAATTAATTAGAAACATTTAGACTTGCCCCCTTGTGGAGGCATCTCTTAGGCAAATAAGTAATTACAGTGGTTGTCCCCCATGTAAGTACAGCCTGCAGTCTGTGCCTCAGCTTCATTACTATATGATCATACAGTATACAGTAAATCTCCTGAACTGTGAAAAGTGGGTCTTCTCTACTATAGTGACTTGTTCTCATGTGTGCATCCAGTGTTTGGCCGAGAAAGAAAGAAAGAAACAAACAAAAAAAAAAACAATCCAGGGGGAAATCAAACTTCAACATGAGCGGAGGAGACCCCTCCTTGATTCGAGTGGTTCTACGGTAGGAGGAAAAATAAAGCCGGGTAAAATAACCTCCTGCACCTGGAGAGGATTGGATGTGAAGTTAGCTCCATTGTTTTGGATTTTTTTTTTCCCTGTCAAGACTCCCTACCTCGTACTGTGTGATGAGACCATTAGGCTCCACAGGCTCCTCCCACTTAAGGAAGATCATGTCATCGAGTGGCGTGAAGGTCAGAGACTCTGGAGCGATGCCGCCAGGAACTAGAGTAGGAAAGAAAAACAAGATCCTTTGAAAGAAACACTCTGCAAGAGACTAAAGTTAATGGACTATTTGGTCAGTTTCATCCGGGGGGTAAAAATACATTTAACGGAACAAAGAAGGCACAGGGTCATGGAGGGAGAGAAGTGGACTACAAATCGTACAGAGAGGAAGGACATTGTGGACTGGTTGGCAGTTAGGCTTTGGGATGGATTGAGATTTTGGTTTCTACTGTCTGATAACAGAGCACCATGTCTTTAAGGATGACGGTCTTTTTTAGCATCTCAAAGACAGAAAAACAGCAAAGTAATCCAACCTGTAAACAGCCTGATTACCACTCTGTGTTTTCTGGTTTAATAAGATGCCTCTTCTTAGAAGAGCACATCTTTTTTGGAAACTGAAGTTTTGCACACTCAGCTGAGACTGAATAGGTCTAATCGTTCACAGTAGATTTTTGGCATTGGATTTAAAGAGTTGTCAAACATGCAAGAAAATGAGAATAAAGACTTTGCTTAAGCTAAAAGTTGTTAATATGGCTGGTAGTTTTAGGCTTGGACTACCTATTCTTTTTAGTACAACTTCAATTACACAGTTTGGGACTATTGAATTTTCTTGGACATGTCCAGAGGCGAGATAGTGAATATATTGGTAGAAGGATGCTGAGTTTTGACCTGGCAGGCAGGAGGCCTAGACGAAGACCAAAGAGGAGGTTTATGGATGTAGTGAAAGAGGACATGAAGGTAGTTGGTGTGAGAGAAGAGGATGCAGAAGACCGGGTTAGATGGACGCAACTGATTCGCTGATTCCATGAAGGGAAAAGCCAAAAGGAGAAGAAGAAGAAAGGATTATTGAATTTTCCTACTAAAATGGGCATAATAAAAATAACAAAATCATTGTTCTCTCACATTAAATGGGTATTTTAAGCTTCAAATTCCTATTTTCAGTTACCAGTTAGGATTAAATTGTACTCATCAAGTTTATTGCAACCCAATCATCCATCATTATCTACATCTAGATGATCTGATACACTTGTTTTAGAGATACTGCAGAATGGGTATGTATCCAATACATCTAAATAACCCCTATTGCGGCAGGAAAAAAACACAATTGAAAATAAAATGAACTTTGAAATAAAAGAGACAAATTATCTCACAAATTAAGGGGATGATTTCTCATAGATTCTCTTTTAACACCAAGAGCTATACTGCATCATGAGTATCACTAATAAGAGAAGATGCTGATTAGATATTGCAATTTCGCTTTTCCTCCCAAAAGTGAAACTTCCTTTTTCAGTATCCAGAAACGTGTGCATTTTTGTTGTGTTTTGGCCATCAAATGTTATAGATTTGTGTTATACAGTGTTTTCAATTGTTTTGCATATCCATATGTACAGTGATTATTTGGGAAAGATGTATGAGGACAGAAACCTTTTTCAAACTTACCTCAAAAACAAAAGTTTACATACATACAAATAAACACATACATACATGTACATGCATACATAAATCAACTAGTTTAGAATGACTTGACTGTTCTGTTAATTTTCAGGCTTGCTGTTTGTGGCATCATCACATCCCTAGATTTCATATATTAATTGGGTGTGTCAAATATGAATATAACATAAAATATAATGCAAACTGTAAATGGTTCTAAAAGGGTTAGGGTTAGCGTTAGGGTTAGGGTTCCTTACTTTTTTGTAAACTACCATTTTGTTTCCGTTAATTATTTTGTATAACTAAGCCTTTTTTTTTATTTTTTTTATTGCAGTGTATTTATACTAGAGCTGTGTTCTCCTGGGGGCTGACTGAAAATGATCTTCACTGCTACCTCACATACAGGAATATCAGTTGGTTTATTGCTTGCACATGGCTGTGTGTTGGATTTAGAATGTGTCCAATGCATAATAAATGAAGCACCTGTGGTTTTTATTTATAAAAAAATAATGAGGTGACCTCTATGCTTGTACGTTTGTTAGCTTCAGTAGCTGAAACAAACACAGGCAAAGCACGCAGGCAGAAAATCCTGATGTAAATTCAAATTCCTGACAGCAAGATCTGCTTCCCCCAAGCAGCAGAGACACAGCGTAAAAAAGCGCAACATCCATGTTTGATTGTTGAGCCCAATAGGAAGCAGGCAGGAGGAACTGTCACCAGCTGAGGCTCAATTACTGTAGTTGTGAGGGTGATGGTACCTCTTGTTGTGACAGGGGGATTGGGGATTGTCAGCTTGTCAAACTAGCTTTCAGTGGCTCAAAAGCAGGGCTTTCTACGTGTCCTGACATTCAAAATATCAGGAAAGAGTTGGAAAAAATAAGGCTTTCTAATATATATATATATATATATATGTGTGTGTGTGTGTGTGTGTGTGTGTGTGTGTGTGTGTGTGTGTGTGTGTGTGTGTGTGTGTGTGTGTGTGTATATATATATATATATATATATATATATATATATATATGTGTGTGTGTGTGTGTGTGTGTGTGTGTGTGTGTGTGTGTGTGTACATACACACACACATTCACTTGTTTTAACCTGTCATTTCCAAACTGTTTGAACTAAATGAATGCACCATCCACTTCCTGTATGTTGTTTCGTTTATGTAAATTTACTTCTGAAAAAGGACAAGCAATGCATAGGTGTGGATTATTAAGAGTGTTGTCTCAAAAATCTTCTATTTTCAAATACTACTATGAAACAGGATATAAAACAATATAATTCTTATAGCAAACGGTAAAAAGCAATTTGAAGAAAATTAGATGAGATTTCACTTCATATTGGTAAAGTCCCTCGCACTCGGTCCATTCGGTCAAGAATATCCCTTTGTGGCATTCAATTACTTTGAAAAGTCTTGCTTATTCTACATAACAATGCCTGTTTGACCCTCTGTGCTTCCACCCTCTGAGAATTTGCATTAGAATGAGTCTAATCTGCTGATGTACACAGGACAATATTATTACATGGATAAGCAAAATCATTTTACCATTTTGCTGCCGGCCAGGGCTCTAGCTGATTAATGTTCCATTGGACTCCATTTGAAGGGCTGATCTTCCATTTAGTTATGCTGATCCAGCTTATTTTGTAAGTCAATATTTGTGTTTTTTCACTGGTGGTGGCTGACTTAAGGCATGGATTTGTGTGAGCGGTGCACAATAATTATCTGAGCATGAAGGAGCATGCAATGAAAACTACACTTCAATAATATATCAAGCCAGATATCAGGAACTATGACAGAAAACTGTTTTAATGCATACAGTATATCAAACAACTCTTGGCTTACATTAATAGAACCTTTAAAATCAAAAGTCTAGTAAAGTTTCTTCATCTACAAAACACAAATGTTGCAGCATTCTTGTAATAAGAGTTTGAACTTTGTGCACACACAATGGCACAAGATCTCAACCAGATTAGGCAATTCTAATTTGGATGCTACAATGGAGATTTTGTCCTAAATAACATCTTTTCACATCTACTCTTCAGGAAAATGTGGCTTACACTGAATGCAGTATTTTGTTTGTTTTGGCTGATTTATATGGATTTTAAAACAATTCATCATCCACTTCTTATAATAAGGATAAAGGTGCAACACTGTTTAGGACTAAGAAATTTCACCCAATGGGTCAAAAGCAGGGCTTGGATGGGTTGGGTAGGTATGCAGATGTGTAGTTCATAACAGTTAAGTTTTAGTTTTGGTGGCCTTCAGCTTGAAAATTGGATGTGAACAAGAAGCAGAAATCGTAATATCCACAAGCTGTAGCATCTTTTAGTCATGTGCTGCTTTTCAATTAAAAAAATAAAAAGCCAACTCACTGTCTTCCTCAGTCTGGAAGGTGACCTCTCTGCTCTCCTTCTTGCCCTCAGGGTTTGCCAACGCCAGTCGGACGTGGATCGAGTGGAAGGGTGGTAGGTCTCTTAGCGTGAAATGAGACGTGTTACGATCCAAGGACAGACATTCTCTAACAGTGGCATTGTTCCCTCCGCTGCCCCCCGTCGGCATGGAGTAGCGATAACACAGGGACAAGGAGTAGGTGTGACAGCGGGTCAGGTTGTAGCCCAGGGGTTCCCACTGAAGAACCAGCTGCCGGGGCTGGATCTCAGAAGCCGTCAGACCCCGCAAGGCACGCATTGGCTCTGAGTGGGAGGAGAAACATTTTATTATGACAACTGCAAATAATTAATTACAGTACTCACCTTTTTTACAAGAGGAACAGAAAAAAGTCATCAAACAAGAAGTAGAATTAATTTAATATAGAATTAACACATTTCACATAATCGGCGTATCATCTCATGATAAGGATAACTTTATGATAATAAGGATGAAAGTTTTCTTTTACTTAGTACACTGTAATAACATTATACACAAAATAAATGAGAACCTTATACAACATTTTCTTTATAAAATATACATAATAACCCTAACCCTAATATAGCTGCCATACAGCTTATTTATATTTCTACAAAAAATATCATGAGTTGTGAGACTGACAAGTCAGGAAAGTTAGTGTTCAATATTCATACTCGTTTGAACATTTGTCTTATTTGTGTCTATTGACACATTTACAGAAAACTCTGTAACAGCTTTTTAGCTGCCAAATCCTTCACTATGCTCAGCAACTAGTTGATAAATTTGCTGCTGGGTGTTGTTGGATTAGTTTTCAAAGCTGCCTGCTGATACTAGACAAAGACCAGTGAAAGTCGCAATTTCAGATACATCCAAGTATATATTTTTTGTCAAAATATATTCAAAGTAGTATCGGCCACTAGTTTATTACTTTGTTTTTGAATTAGTGAATACTGACCCATGCTGTAAAATGTTTTGAATAGTTGCTAAAATGAAAACGCAGTCATTTTGTGTCATTAACATACAATGGGCAAACTAATTATATCACATGGATGTAATTTTTTTTTTTTTTTTGCCCCAGTCTTCAAAGAGCACTGGTCAACCTTTTACCACCACTCCTCCAGACTCACCCGCGGCCACTCCCTCAAGCATTGTCTGCCAGTCAGTCAGGTATGAGTCTGGTCATTCTGCCACAACTGTTTTTTTTTTTCTTATTTACCTGAATATGTATACCATCCTGTTTAAATCTACCAGATTATTTTTGTGCTCCTACTTGCTTTGTATCCCACCTTTGGATGTTTTTGAATTTTTGGATTTTTACCTGTGTTTACCTGCATTTTTGGATTTTTAACTGCCTGCTTTCTGACTTTGCCTCAGCCTTATATCTCCGGCTTGTGTCCTCTTGCGGCTACATTCTATGTACTTCTGCCTCAATCTGATTAACTCTGGAAGGAACAAAACCTTGCTGATTTTGGACTAAACCCCGTGTTTTGACTGAATTCTGCCTCTGACCTTTAATTCTGTGTGTGGATCTTATATTTGCCTAATAAAAGATGAGATACAATAGGCTGATTTGCTGATGTCAATGTGTTGCACTGCTTATCATAATTCTTCAACCATATACTAAATTTATTAGGTGCATTAGTGTTGACTTCAAGAATGAGGATAACTCAGAAGAACTGTACAACAGAATCTAACTTTTGTTCAAACTTCTGTGTCTCTTGAATGCTTCTTATTCTGGGCACATCGAATTAGGGCAAAATCCAAGGGCTTCACATCCCATCCACCCTGAGTACATCCTGGGATATCCCACAGGGACTTGACTGGGGATACAGGTGCCTAGCTCCTGGATGCTGATACACAAGAAGATGGATCATAAGTAGATGGGAAACTATACCTTTATTTATAGTCAGATGGGATGAGACATACCATGTAGCAGCACAATTTTGTGATTTATGCCAACAACTATTTGTTTACCTAAAAATCATTGCTGGTACAGTTTAAATAAAGAATACTGATGGGGAAGGGGGGGATACAACAGTTGCAGCAGACTTTACAGCTTACTGTACAAGGTTGCAGGAGGTAAATCAATTATATATATATATATATATATATATATATATATATATATATATATATATATATATATATATATGTGTGTGTGTGTGTGTGTGTGTGTGTGTGTGTGTGTGTGTATGTATATATATATACATACATATACATATATATATATATATATATATATATATATATATATATATTATATATATATATGTATATTAACTGATCAAAGAAACAGATGAAGTAGAACACATCATTTTACATTTGCATCTCTCCTGACAGGAACGACACAATCATGGCTGCAGCAGGGAATCAGTGGTGAGTGGTAGACTTCTAATTAAGGCCGTCACGTGTGAAAGCTGTGATTGCACATCTTCATGTCCCTATCTTGTCCACTTCATGCACATAGAGCCGTTTTTGTCCTAAAGCTTGGCCTGAGACTTCAAGTGTACTGCCGAGACAGATAAACCAAAAGGAGGGCAATGCCTTCAGCCTGGCATGGACTTGCAGTGTAGAGCTGTAAAATGCCGGGAGGCTGGACTCAGGAAGCAATGGTGACAGCCATGATGCTTCACTAAACATAAATCAAAAGCTGCTGCGCAAACGGATGAAGCAATGTCACGGAGGAGACATCGGTTCTGAGGGGACAGAGATGAAATGGAGACAGAAATGTCTTCACAGACCTTGCTCGCCTAAAAGATGTTTGCTCTTTCCCAAAAGGGCAGCGTCTGGCTGATCTGTGTCCTCAAAGCCACAACTGGCACAAGTTAAAACTTTTTTCTTAGATGGAATAAGTTTTTTGATGTTGACTTTTTCACAATATCTGCTCTGTAGCGCTGTCTCACTAAATCCAGGTCTACCACCAGAGGTATGCAGACTAAATGTACTGTTTCTTCTGTGAGACACCATTACTCATCATTAAAGCAGTACCGTGTCAGGCTTGGTACTGTCCTCTCCACCCGCCAGCCCTCCACCAGTCCTGCCCCAAATTGAAATTCAGCTTGATTAGCCTAATCAGAGGGATTTGCCAGAGGCAGAGGCAGTAGAGGAGGGATAGGGAGGCCGCACAAGAAATGAGTGAGGCAAGTGAAAAAGACGAATGAGAAAGAGTCCCCGTGGGTCTGCACATTTCATCTCATCCTCCTCTTTAGCGGCCGCCTCGCTGATTTGCTGCTGAACCCCGTCTCTCCTGCCAGGAGCTATGTTGGTATTATGATGAACGATCAGTGCACAGCTTTATGCTTACATTGAGACCACATGAGGTTTGGATTGTGGACATGTTATTCTGGGTTGAGTTTCTAAATGTGTCTGTAGTTTCAGTTTTATCCTTTAATATTTGAGTTTTGTTGACATTCATTGGTTTCATGACAGTTTTATTTGATACCTGTACGGGCTTAGGGAAGAGATCCTACAAAACTGAATACAAGCCTTTCACAGGCACCTATCCCTAACACATAAATATGACACCAAAGACAAGTAATAAAAAACATAATCTTTAACCTTGAGGACAGATCAGATTGAATATTGAAAAAAAAAATCAAGGATACAGCCTAGAAGACAAAACAGCTGCTTTACAGTCAGAATGACTGTGTTAGAGACAAAATTGATAAATTTAAAAAAAAAACATATTCAAGTGTTTATGTGCAGTTGAAATGCTCAAAATGAAACATAAGAATGTGATAATAATGCTTCATTTTAATAGAAGCAAAACTTTGAGCCAGCAAAACAATTCAAATAATAGCAGTCTGTGTAAAAGGCTGTCTGTTTAACATAAAATCCCTCAGCAAAGGCCAATAATATAGCAATACTAAAAAAACAGTGTGGAAACCTGGATCTACCCTGTTATTCCAGATCTACACTAGAAGTTGATGGGTGTCTTCTTGTTCCCTTCTCTGTCCTTCAACCAAGGTTTATGGAAACTTGTGGATTACTTTTGTGTAATCCTGCATACAAGCAAACCAATCCAGCAATTACATGGACACCACTATAAACATGATCACACGGTACAAATAAGAGATAGAATACTGCATCACAAAATCTGCACATGGCTGTGATTATGACAATCATAAAGGCAGAGGTGCAACACTGATGTGCAGACGTTCCAAGGTTACATATTTGTGGCCAAGCAGGATAGAGGAACACTATGAAAAAAGCACATTACCCCATCAGTCATTTAGCACTCGGGCCTCCGTGTGGCTGGCCAACGTCAACAATGGCACCATGTCAGTATGAAATGTCACACTCAACGAATGTCCAGAGAAAAAGGAGTCACGGTGCTTAAAGACGTGGCTCTCTGGATGAATTTGTCTTCCTAATGTGTCACAGAGTTTTGTGTCACAGGACTTCTGCTGTCTGCTGCTTCCTCCTCAGGGATATAGCTTCAGATGTGTGCAAAGGGAGCTGACAGGAGGTGGGCGAGGAGAAGACACTGACGAGAGAGGATCAAAGAGTGTGGCAGGTGATAGGGACATCATGCTGTCTACTTGACTGAGTGGCAGGGTGCCTTTTTCAACCGATTGAGCAGTACTGTGTCTAAAACACACCTGAGAGGTAGCAAGAAGACCTTCTGAACACAGGAGAACCTTCATTTTACAAAAAAGTTACTGGACTTAACTTTTTCTTATAGTCGGTTCAGACCAGACATTAACCCAATAGTGCGGTACCTAAACTGTGTCTTCAAACATCATCAAATATCTGTTGTTTTCAAGAGAATGACATAATCCTTGCTCTGCAAATGGAAGAAAAGGCATACCTCAATTCCTCATTTGAATATGTACCTTAATTAAAGGCAAGCCTAGGATAAACAACTAAAAAGCATCAAACACCTTCAGTGCTACATTGACAGCAAACACACTTTGTGTTCCTTGCGGCTGGAGGCAAAACAAAAATTGTTGAGTGATCCATCAAAACAGTTTGACGCAGCTCCCAGCTCCGGCTCAGAACTCACAGCATCAGAGCTGGAAAGCAAGGGGGTTTATTTTGCGCAGATCTTTCAAGTCTATTGTTTGCTGTAGACACAAATGGTACTATATGAAGTAATCACTACACCAAAGCACTTTCTATTAGGCTGTGTAACAACATTGGTGTGTTGTCTCAATTTGTAATAATAACTATCACTTAGTTCAGCTGATTTGTCAGATAGTCACAAACAACAACCTCTTACTTTAGTCTAAACGTCCTTGGACATTTTAACATTTTAACCAACAACAATCACAAACACTAATGTGTGAAAACATATTGTATTCAGAGTGCACTGGAATCTGTCCGACCATACCAGGTTTGAATGTGTTTGAGACCTGAGGGAGCCACTGATAATATTAATTACTCAAAACTAATTTTAATACAGATTTAATACAGATTTAGCATGTAGCATTGGCCTATAACCCTTTATGAGCTGGCAACTATATTTTGTAATTTTATTCTCTATATTTCATTTATTTTTTAAAGGTCACATATTGGGCTTTTTTTAATTCATGTCATTCAGCTGCCAGATGTCCAACTACACTGTATTTGAAATGTGTTGTCCCAAAGTGGTCCGGGGTCAACATCTTTGATTGAATATGGTTAAAATCACTTTGTTCTGAAAAGTGCTGTGTTAATGGGCGTATATACGTATATACGCCTATACGCGTGTGCGTATAGGTATATATATGTATATACCTATACGAACACGCGCGCGCACACACACACACACACACACAGACACACACACACGACTGAAGTGGACCTAACTAGTTAACTAAATGCTAGCTGATTTCAACAGTTTGTGAGGATCTTTCAGTGTGTAACTCTGAGCCATGTCGTTACCACGCACTGCTACCGTAGCTTGAACAAACTTCCCCTCAGGGATGAACACGCCCATATCTGAGTGGACAATCAAATATGACTCAGGAGAGGTCAATTTACTCTATCGATGACCCCAGAGATGACGTTTTATGAATCCGATCGTTTTTGATTCTGTCCAGTCATGAATCCAAAATATTCCAAATATCTATTGATGCAGGAAGTGTCTGCTTTCCAGATTCAAGGATTTGGTCTGGTTAGGGAGGACCTACGTGTATGTAGAGACTTGAAAAAATGTGTTCTTCATAATAGGACCCCTTTAAATGTTGTTATTTTTAAATGTTACAATAGAAATAAGGTTTTGAAATGTCCTCCAATAACACTGTAAGTTACTCATTTCAACAAATGTCCTATAAAGGGTTAACTAACATTAAATATAGTTTGTTTTTTCAGGTTTAGCATTTGAGTCATTGATAAATGCAATAACAGACACAAACCAGTGATCAACAATGTGAAATAGCTGTGTGTAATCATCTGAACAACTGTTAAGGTTATCCAATCTCGTTGAGGGTAAAGCATACATTTCAATACCTGGCATTAACACAAAGACAACATGGAGTCATGCAGACACTATACCTCAATAAAGTTAATTTTTTTGTGTGTGTGTCTGACATGAACATAAACAGTTTTAACACAGCAGGCCCCAAAAGGCTTTGCATGCCTTTGACCATTTATGTAAATAAATTGCAGTAATAAAAGTCAGTAATAAAAGTATATATATATATATATAGAATAATTTTCAAATGGAGAGCAGTCTACAGGAAAGTATCAAATGTATGAATGTGTCCTATTACTAGGTTCCCCTGTCTTTTTATTTTTTAATCTACAAAAAGGCTACTGAGGCCCTTCCCACTGATGTGATCTAATGAGATTATTACTTGTGGCAGAAAGCTTTGTTTCTCACCTGCACACTTTGTCCGACTGATCAGAGGGGGTCCTGGTGCTCCAGTGCCCCCCTCCCCGGGCCTGGTGAGCAGGACACTGATGTGGTACTCTGTGTCTGGCTCCAGGTGCCAAACCTTGTACGTAAGCGAGCCCACACCATGAGTCTCCATCCACATGGACTGGCTGGCTCTGTACTGGATTTCGCGCCGAATTACTGGACCATCCCCCACAATGGAGTTGGTGTTGAGCTGAATGATCAGATAGGTAGGGCCTGCCCGTAAGAGCTGGGGAGGTGCAATTGGAGTTGGGGGCACTGAAAACATAGATATATTGTGAGGATACTACAGTATCTATCTAAATACAGTATATTTTAATCTTACTAGAATAAGAATTTCTAATGACATCAGACACAGAGAAACAAGACATTTGCAGCAGAAAATTTAAATGTAATGTAATAGTAATCAACATTATTAATCCCACACTGGTGGTTTTCTCTCACACACATAGTGTGTGTGTGTGTGTGTGTGTGTGTGTGTGTGTGTGTGTGTGTGTGTGTGTGTGTGTGTGTGTGTGTGTGTGTGTGTGTGTGTGTGTGTGTGTGTGTGTGAGAGAGAGAGAGAGAGAGAGAGAGAGAGAGAGAGAGAGAGAGAGAGAGACAGAGACAGAGACAGAGACAGAGACAGAGACAGAAACAGAGAGTGAACTGGCAACCCTCTGGTCCCCAGCCCAAGACTTAGTGGACTGAGGTGCCACCCCGAAAGAGCAAAATCATGCAAACAAAGGAGTAGGCAAGGATTCTTGTCACAGTCACTTCTCTTTTTGTGTGACAGTTTCACCATATTTCTGTTCTGCTAGACCACTGAATCATTAAAAGTTGTGCATTGTAATGACTATTAGAGATTGAGACCTTACACATCTTCTATATAATGATGCAGAATAAAGCTTTTTGGCATGAATAATTGGAGAACTAATTCTGTCTTCTCTGAAAATGTCAAGTTATATCAACCCAGAGAACATCAAATTAATTAATCAGATCATTTTGTTGGAAGGACATGTGTGCACTGGGGCTTTTGGCTGGGTTATTTTTTCTTTGCTTGATCAGTTCAACCACATCAAGTTACACTCGAAATGGACCGTCTGTGGAACGAGACCCAGGGGCACCCATACCGCCCACAAGTGGGCTGTGGTGACTAATGTTTGGCAACCTGTGAGGATCACCATTCCCCCTCAAATAAACAAAAAGTCCTGCACAAGAGACTAGAGAAAGGTGTTTTAAAAAAGTATTTTGCTCTTTCTGCTTTTCTGAGTTTGGCTTCAATTTGCATTTTCACTGATCATTTTATTTTACTGTTTAATAATGCTTGCCTTCAGGTGCAAGGAGGAAAGTTGTGTAACGCTAACGCTAGTAAAAAATGTACTATTTCCTGATTTTGTAGCATCACAAAAAAACCTTGAAATAACTCTACACAAAGGGAGTTAAATGTTCTGGAATTTACAAGAAATTAAATATATAACATAGTATGTACGCAAAATTATCATAGGATTGCTTGTGGATCATTCCACAGTGCTGCAGGAAAGAAGAGTTCAAACAGCCACACAGACTTTAGATGAGGAACAGCCATAATAGAATGAGGATGCAAACCCCTGCCATGCTCCACAGATGTGCCGTAGCCAACTGAGTCAAGTAAGGCCAGTACATGTATATGGAAAAGACACGTGGGCTGATGTTGGTTACCTCTGACGATGAGCTCTCCAAAGTTGGAGATGGCAGCACCCCGGGAAGATGAAGTGATGCAGCGGTAAAGGTCTTGCTCCCCACGTTGCGCCTCTACCTGGAAAGTTGCCATCAGCCGTTTATGGCTCAATCGAGATAGCAGGGGAGCGTCCAGCACCATCCCATTTCTCCTCTGACAGCCAGAGAAAGAACACAGCGAGAGATCATCCATTAGCACAGCAACCTGACAATCACACGCTCACACCTTTACCTGAAGTGTACTCGACAATTCAGACAAGCTGTGACCAAAACGGTAAGAAAAAGGAAAAATAGAATTAACTAGCTACATGGAGCAACAAGATAATAAATATGATAAATGTCACAGGTGAAAACAGTGTTTTCACTGCAGTTACTGGTGACATAGGCCTCTTGAGATGTTGTCCCAGTACAAGGACTCACGTTGATGTGTCCTCATCTCTCACCATACTATTGTGTCGGCACTGCTGGCGCACTGTTAACTCGCTCAATCAGTGGAACAGGAAATGAGAGGCTAACTCTTCCAGTGAGATGCTCCAGATGTGAGCTGCAGTAAATGCAGCTCTAACACAGAATAAACAGGTTATTATGTAAACTGTTCCCAGCTCATGCTTCGTACAAGTAAGTGGGTTTGACATCTGGATGTTTGAAATGATTTAAGAAGATGGGGGAAGACGCAGTGTTGCAAGCAAATATGAAATTAGATGTAAAGTGGATGGAAGCCTGAAGCTAGAAACAGATTATAACTTACTTTAACATCCTCTTAGGTTCCAGAATGAACCATCTCTTGGTTTTTTTGTTTGTTTTTTTAAAAAGCTTCACTGACTTATTCCAAATTATTTTGCAACTGTTATTTTTAACATTTCATTTGAAGTTTCCATAATGCACATTTTTGATTTTGAAAAATAAATGAGTACCTGGAGCCTTTTAAAGGAAGTGAATACTTCCTTTCACCAAGTCTGCATTGACACCTGCCTGCCCCCCTTATCATATCATAATTAGAAGTCGGTGCAATAACTAATTATATATTTTACTTTGAACACATTGATGTTGAATAGATGAAAACAGCATCTTGGCAGCCACTTGCAATATGGGCCAGAGGGCAGTGGAGAAAATGTGATGCTAATTGATTAAGAAACATTATGCTAACTATTTTGTCTGGACTGCCTCAACAGAAGACAAAGCATGGGAGAGCAGCTACAGTGATCCAGAGGACCTTTACAGCTCCAAGGAGATGAAAGAGAGAGCAGCAATTACTAGGTAATCAAACAGGTCCTGAAAAACAAATGGACAAACAGAAGGCTGTAATTGTTTCTGATATTTCTGTATTTCAAGCTTTTACTATTTTTTTCTTCATACATAAAGTAAGGTGGAGCCGAAAGCAGAGAAGTTCACTGCAGCATGCCGTTCAAATTACAAAAGACAAGCCTTGTTTTATTTGTTTGCCACCTACACTTTTTGTGTGTGCGCAAAATAAGTCACAATCTACTCTAAAACTGATAAAATGTCTCTTTCTCATGCCAATGATCTTCAAAGGCTTCAATTCAGAGAACAGAGAAGGGGGTGTGAAATAAAATTGGACAGAAACACAAGGGATGGATCACCAAGTATAGTGAGATCTCATTTGCAAAAGCGCCTTCTCCCTGTTGCCATCATTTCAAAAGTGCTTAGATGTGCAGGCATCAAGGCCACAGGAAGAGCGGAGGCATTCGGGGATGGATTTTTGAAGACTAATATTAGCTTGCATTCAGAAAGAAACCTAAAACTATTTCCAGTTTGGAGCATGAGAGAAATGACTTTAGGGGCTTTAGTAAACTAAATGCCATCACAACCAAAATATTACAAAAGCAGACCCACAAACATAATAGTCCTTAAAATTCTCAAATGACTAATTTCCCTGCAACAACTAGAGTCAAAACCTACTGCTTCATTTAACATTATTAAAAGAGATAAGTATTTGTGGCTGATGTTGAGCTAATGGTCCCCATTTTGTTAAATAACCATCATTACATGTAGGTAGGTGACTGCTCTTTTTTATCAAAATGTTGATTGGCATAAATAAAGATTGCACTGATTCATAAAGTTAGGGGTCATGTTGGGAATGGATTTTGTTATGAAAGAATAGAAACAAATTGATTCAATTCAAGTCATATCCTTATTTGCCAAACTTTATAAGCTCTAAAACAATGTAGTCTTACACCCACAACACAACTAATGCATGTTTTCGTCAAACCCCCTACACATGGTAAATGCCAATAGCTTTCAAACAAGCTTTCAATTTCCCAAATGACTATGTAGGATGTTGATTCTGACAGAGCCTCCAGTCAGGTTTTGATTCCAAATGTAGAAGAAATTTCAAACAGACAATACCATATAATACATGGTGGTTATTGTTAGGCAAATGTTTTGGAGGTGTTTCATCAAGATTAAGAGTTAGCAACATTAATTTATACAAACGACTGACTTTCCAGTAAGTGGATGACTCACTTATCTCCTAACACATACACAGCCACCTCAATTTATAATAATATTTGATACAGTACATTGAGATAATGCTATTGGACAGTCCAGTTAGGTGTTGGGTGGTTTAAGGTGATGTTTGATTAACCTCACATTTTTCAACTATTACACAGCACCAAATAGATTTAAATATTTCATCCCGAAACATGGGACTAAAAATTCAATCTCAAATAGCAAATCAGGTCCTTGAATGTGGCACACAGAAGCCACAGTGTAAAAAGGTAATGTGCACAGCAGCCTGGATATGACTTTAATGGAGGCATGATTATTATAGCATACTGCAAATTGCTATGGATACCGCCTAAATGCCACGCATGTACAATTTTTCTTTGTCCTTCCAGTTGCTTCTTCTATCGATAATTTTGAACTGACTCCATTATCCACGTTCTAAGATGCTGTCTCGCTTGTCAAGCAAAAGTAATAGAAAAAAAAAAAAAAAAAAAAAGCTTGTCCTTGCCTCCAGGAGGAAGGGCTCCGTCTCTGATACTTTTCCCGTGGCGGCACACTGGAACGAGGCATTCTGCCCAGCATTCACCTCTACGTCACCCAGCCGAGAGAAATGAGGCACCTTGTCTGTGGAAGAGAAACACACATGCACACACAGGGTGATGAAAGTGACACATCTGGAACCCTGTCTAAATCTATAAAATACAGAACCCCTAGAATAAATACTCGGCCCTACACTCAATGTTTTGTATGTGAAAAAGGTACAGTATTTATAAATACCCTGTGAAAGACCTCTTCTAATTAAGTCATTATTCACATCACTTCTAAAATATTAACTGAAGCTGTTATGGAGCCACGTTGGTTCATCTTTTCCTTATTAGCCCAGTTTTCCATATGAACTAAAGAAATTCAAGATCATACGTTTCACAAGTCACTAAATAACCTAACACAGATATTTTTTGATGAAACCAAACCCGTTGTATTCTCCATTTAGTCTGACAGCAGCACATATGCCTGTGATCAAAGAGCGACATTGTGTCTCTGCTGCATTAAAAACCGTCTTTTCCCATCATCGTCTTCTGAATCTAGTGTCTGAATTACTTTTTAAGCTACATTAAGAACACATTGTCTCTCTGAATGTGAATACTGCATGACAGTACTGTATAATTCAATAAAGTATGACATAGCTAACACCAAGATATAACAAAGGGTAAATTTGCCAACCGACTCCACTGAATACTGTTTATATATATACTTAGAAAGACATTTATGAAGAAAATATAATTTTATGAATTTGGATCGCACAATTTCACAAATTACTTGCTCTCTGTAAATTGGATAATCCAATATGTTTCTGCTGAATTTGATTTCCTTTAAGGTAGCCCACAGAGCTATCAAGCAAAGTTTCCCGGCCTGTTAATTTAGTTTAGTGCATTTCTGTCACAATTAAATATATAAAAGAAATATTATTTTTAAGCCTAAGCCTTTATGTTGGTGGTTAGCAGTGTGTGTGTATGGTGGTGATGATGATGGGGGTGTTTTCATCTAATTATCAGCAGATTACTCCATTTCTTACCGCTGTGAATAGGCAGTCAGTGGAATAGTATTTTTTTAAAAAAAGGAGCTACAAATTGGTGAATCCTGCTAGGGCACCAATAGGTCCACACACTACTCTATAGTGAATCAGATGGTCACATATTAAACATTTTTAACAGTAGTGTTGAGGTCCATTTATGTTCTGCATTACAGAGAAATATCATTGCAAATGATTGTGGGCAGAATAGCTATAATTCTATAAAGTGTGATAAATGTGCAACAACAACAACAACAACAACAACAACAACAACAAAACTAATTCTGAAAAACAATTCCTGAAATTATAAAAGTTTCATTTTTCCCCATCTTCTGATTATTTGATGTCAATGGAGTGTGATCCATTTTCATAGAAGTTGTCATTTGTGAGTAAGATGCAGAGATACCCCTGCTGCATACAGTTTTGTGTGTGTGTGTGTGTGTGTGTGTGTGTGTGTGTGTGTGTGTGTGTGTGTGTGTGTGTGTGTGTGTGTGTGTGTGTGTGTGTGTGTGTGTGTGTGTGTGTGTGTGTGTGAGTGTGAGTGAGTGAGTGTGCATGTGTGTGTGTGTGTGTGTGTGTGTTTAGCAGTCTGACATTATGATTTGTGTTAGTGTAACAAAAACAAAACTAAAATGTCTTATTTGTTCCTAATTAATTCTTGAAAAAATGCCTGTGAGGGAGCATAGTGTTTCAAAATAATTTATCATATCAAATAATTTATTAAATAACAGCTCACACACGAACAAAACGTTTTTGTAAGAACAGGCATCTTGACTTTTTGCATGTGTGCTCCAAATAAAATCAGTGTGACAGTGAACCAACATGTACAATACCAGGAGTCAGATTACATCAACATTGATTAAATGTAAAATTGTAATATAATGTAAAATGAATTATATTGCTTGCTGCATCAAACAGCAATGCTATCCACTACATTTAGAATTAAGCTAAGAGAGATATTTTCTTTAACTCTTTTCTTCTTGTCTTTTCAAAAAATAATCCACCAGCCAAGTAATAAAGAATGGAACTCTCACTCTTTTCATCTGTAAATGAAAGCAACGCCATGCTGCTTCTCCATCTTGAAGGTTTATTCATATGTAGTTCCCACTCTAATCCAAATATCTAGTCCACATACTGTGTGCCAGTTTGAGTGGTTATGATCTCGTACGCCTATAGTATCTTATGGCACAGCATCAAAACTAGTGAATATGAGTCTTAAACTAGCAATAAGATGGACATCAGTCATAACAAGATGCAGCTAAGAACAACAACATGACAGGGACTTCTTAACAGAAATATTATCTGGCTTACTATGTCTTCAGTTACTGTACTGGGTTTTAATTAGATACTTGGATACAATGTTGAAGACTGTGCTCTTTTCATTCCAATGAATATTTCCAGTGGTGCAAAAAGCCAAAGAAGCCCTATCCTGCTGTGAGCAAATTACTGAGACTAATTCAGAGACTTTTGCTGTCTGGCATGGAAACATTTCCGTCCATTTACTGGAAGGGAATAAAATCACTTAATCATTCACTTCTTTCAGTCTTTACATGCATTATCAAACTGAATGAATCAAAAGTCACACCCCCGCTGTGTAATGCAGGTTCTAAAAAAGTGAAGATCTCCCAACGGAAAAACAAAGAATCAAAGTTAAACTTGTGTTGGTGTAAATTCCCATCCAACAGTTCAGGGTTATAATTGCAGGTTGAAACTGAAGATGGTTATTCAAATCTTCTCAAAAATAGTGGTGGGGGCTTCACCTCCAGCTGACCTCAATGAGCTGGCAGGTGTTTAGGATGAGATGTATTTGACCATCTCCATATGGTTATATCAACACAAACATAAAAAAAAAGAGTCTATCAAACAATATCATTCTACTTTTTAATCACAAGTGAAAGCCTTCTATATCACAAAAAAAATAAAATAAATAAATAAAATGTAATGAAGTATCTTCGAGTCAATACTAGTGTCATGGTTCTGTTCTGTTTGTGTGCTTGGCAGCTCTGTTATTGTGAAAACTCATTTTCTCTTGACAGGTCAAGCTGTGGCAGAGGGTGTGGCTGGATCGTAGCAGCTGACGAGCCATACCAGTTCCCACTCTGCTCATCAGCCTCATGTTAAAAGGCCTGACTTTTCCCTAAGGGGGTGCTAGATTATTTTGTCCTGTGTTCGTGATGGTAGTGTTCCTAGTCTTCTCGCTGCTACATGCTCTTTTCAGTGTTGTGGATTTTTGTTAATTTTTGCTCTGTTGTTTCGGTTTCATTGCTCACTTGTGTTTTTGCCTGAGCAATAAAACTGTTTATTTTTACGTTTGTGTCAGTCTCTGCTCCTTGGGGTCCAGACTTGAACTACCCGTAACAGCTAGGACACATCATCAGTGATGTATCCTGAGATTATGTTTTGGATCTTTCAAATAGATGACACCAGTTAAGGTTGATCAGGCCTCAGTTTGTGCAGCACTCAACCAAGGATCATGGTCACTTCATCCACAGCCAACTAGAAGCTTCATCTACTGCCTCTGCACTTCTTCTGTCACCCTTCTTGATGGATCATTAGGTTCTTTGTAACTTGCTTTGAAAAAAATTAAATGAAACAATGATAAGCATATCCTTAAAATGTCCTCTACTGTGATGGAGACAATAGCCTGATGATCACAGCAAATTATCTGTGATACACAGAATTAAATTTAAAGTCAGCTCTACTCAGACAATGCACACTTTTTTACTTGGTTTCCATAGTAACTAACAGCAATACCTTGTTGTAGATGGGATGATAGAAATGGCATCTCACATTATACCTGCTGTTCATTTTTCTTTTTTCTCTCTCTTGTAATTTCCAGGCTCAGTATGTTTAATAAGAAGACTGAAAGTGGTCTGCAGGAAGAAACCCAGATCCTCAGGTCTCACCTAACTCAGTCCTCAACTGTGTACTAAATGCTCAGCTTACCAAAATGGAGCTGGTTAAATCAGTGACAATGAGGAGATCTTAGGATTTTGTTTAGAGGAAATGAGCTTAAACAGCTTATAAACTTCTTATAAGTTTTCACATCCTCAAATAGTGGAGATGTTTTATTGAGAAAATGGTGGTCATCCAAAAAATGTAAAAATGTAAAACTCCACCATGTAGTTGTATGGCCTGTTAGGACTTAAATTCATTCCACTCAATATAAAAAAAATAAAAAATAATGTAAATTTGGTCCCAAATGTTGTATTTTTGTTTGGTTGTTTTTGCTTTTTTTTTGTTTATCTAGGAGGTTAATCAATCATTGAGATTGATTCGTGTTCTTGATGTCTGGTCTTGATTCAGACACGTTTGGAATAAAGACATGAACTCCAGAGAAAAGCAAAAGAGTTAAAACTCAAATTTACAAATAGTCTGACTTAAAACGTTCCTGTGAGGTTATTATTTTTACGGCATATGGTGAGATTTATTCCATCATACTGAAATTTGCTTGCATCTTTTATCTATTGTATGGATGACTGCTTCTGTCGTCACACCAGCTGCTAAAGAAGAATATGTAATTGTGCAAACATACATTTGGCTTTTGTATAAACAGATGAGTAGGTATGTGTAAGGATGACTGCACATTAGAGGTGCTTCATCATTTATGTATTTACTGTATGGCAGATGTATAAAGCAGTCCCTGATAGAGATGCTACACCTGATCCTGAGCTAATAGCATGGTGAGGGTTAAAAAGTCACCATCTGCACTGTCAAAGTACTACCCAGAAGGCCTTTCCAAAATCACTATGGAAATATATTCTTCTCCACTGACGAAGTGAAAGAGGGCAAGTGACAAACTTTAATATCAGTCTGCTGTTATGGCCGGCTTGTAGACTGCAAAAAATAAGGGAAATGTACAACAGGTAGATGCAAAAGTTAATTCGAATTTATTTAACAAAAAAATAGCAGCATGGCATTAGTCAGAAATCATGGGACCCTGCAATGACCATTTCTACAACCCCAGCGTCTGCTACTGGAAATGATGCACCCACGGTGAATGGGTGGCGGCGTTAGATAGCCTGTGAACACTGGCCAGGTATTCCCAGGTACTTGATGATAACTTGCACAGCTGAGGACCTGCAAGACAGAGCAAACACTGACCCGGAAGGACCAAGGCCCTGGGGCCGTGACACTACGCAGAAAAATAAAGCTGATCCCTCTTGGTTTCAAAAAGGGTTACTTCAGTTCATCTGACTTTTTCCCAATGACAATTCAATGATTTATAATGTGTGCTCTGCCTAATTTATCAGTAGTAGAAAAGAGATCAGAATTTCATGAAGCGTATAAATATCCTACATTATCATTCATTAACCAGCCAACCATCCATTCATCCATTTTCTTCTACATGAGACACTCGCACTCGTCTCGTCTACAGCTGCTTATCCACCTCCTGGGTCATGGGTCTGCCGGGACCTATCCCAGCTTGCTATGGGTGAGAGGTGGGTTGCACCCCAGATAATTGCCAGCTCATCATGGGTCCACAAGGAAAAAATATAAAATAAGACAAAACACACGCACACACTCACACCTACGGAAAATTTGGCGTGACCAATTCACTTTAGCTGCATGTTGTTGGAGGTGGGAGGAAGCCGGCGCTCACGTAGAGGTAACATACAAACTCTGCACAGAACCAGAGCCAGTGCGGTACAAGTGCTGCCCACTGCCCTTTATTCATTATCCTCCCCCATTTAAAACAACAACAAAAACACAATATTAGCATTTTCACAGAAGGCCAGTGTGGATAAATGCAGCAAGGTTTAAAAGAAACATCAAGGAAGCAGCTAGAAACTGCATTTTGGATGTGAATGTTCCTATGGGGTCAAACGACCCATAAATATTAGAAGTTGCAGTCACGATAAAAACCATTTTAATTTTCTTCACGATAAGGAAGGCACTCCAATGCTTTCTTTTCTTATCTCTTTTAGCATTTGGTGCATTGGACAAACCTTTAAAAACTGTGAGGTGATAAGGCCCTCCCACAATTCCTTGAAGCAGAAGCATTCGGCAAGATTTAACAAAGCACAATAAAACCATAAAGTCCAATTCTAGATGTTTTCAAGAAAATTGTGGGTTTGTTTATTCTACATGGCTGAAAAACTATGATGATTATATGTAAATGTAGATGTGTCGGATTGGCAGTGTGGTGCCTATCTGGTATATATTCACCAATCTTTTCATACAATCATACAGATTTGCTTCATGCCACAGCAGATAGCACGCTGAAATACCATCATATCGTGTGCCAAAGAAGCCACAGAACCTACACAATAAGCAGCAGTGCATTAATGCATCGGAACTGCAGGGAGATAAAACGGGAGACGTATGTATGGAACTCAGACAATATACAGTATACAATGCATTTCACTGGTCCTATCTGTATGTTTGTCATTGTTAACAGATACTCCAGTCTCCAGTATAGTTTGTATGTCCTAACCTCCAAATGTGAGTGACCTGTGGGCAGCCTAACCACATGCCAAATGAATCGCTCCCTGCTGGACCAGATTCTGGGAAGGGAACTTGTCACTGAACAACCAGGAATGGTGGTAAAGCCCTTATCCACAGGGCTAGACTGGACACAAAAAGTACCAAGAAACCAGCTGCTGGGTAAGCTGTTGGGGTGGGGTACAATACGGTATGATTGAGTGACCATGTAGGGGACCTTGGTTTGCTGACTCATGACTTTCTGGACTGCTTCACAGAGTCAGGATAAAGCAAAACATGATTTCATCAGGTTTTTCATGATAATATTTATCATTTCCGCTTCCAAGAGTGAAAACTGACCACCAATGGAATAAATCCCGACTGAATTCATTGTTGAATACTCCCTAACTGAGCACCAAATGTTATCAGTTAATCATGGTGGTAACAAAAACTTAATCACTGATATGTGATTGAAATCTAATTAAAATAGTTCATTATAGTCCATTTAGGTTCATGAATGTCCACCAGCCACCACTGTAGAACAGACCAATTACAGAGTTATTTTATTATGAATGTAATCTAACACTGCAATATATATCAGTTCTGGAATGGATCAACTTCATTAATGAAGTTTAGTTGTTACAAATTTAATAATGTTACTTCCGAAATGAATCACAGTTAGAAGTATGTTATCTGTTTTTGGGTCAGTGCAGCTTTTATAATTCATTCCGGGGCAGGCCAATCTGATCAGATTTATCTATAATATCCAGTAAAGCTTATTATCTTGGAAATAGCAGTAGTAAATGAAAAAAGTCCAATATCATGGGCACTGCATCTATTGCTGATACTTGCACCAAAGCAGTTTGGGAGTAGAGAGGTAAATCATAGAAAAAAATGTAATATTATCAGCACTGAGTAAGCACTAACCTACTGATGATTGCATTTAATTCCCACAGAAAATTCAAGTACCACCACCAGGTGTCCTTTTCCCAGCATCTGACATTACATTAACCTTAAAAGCACCCAGATGACCACATGGTGATCAGACAAAGAAAAGATCAGAAACTGTGTCAATACAAAACAAAAACTTCCCGCTGTGTTCGTACGACAGTAACAATGGGACAAGGACCAGGTATGTGTTGGCAGGTTTCACTGGCAGTGGCTCAGTGGTAAAGCGGGCGGTAGAGCGGGTCGTCCTATGATTTAAGATCGGCGGTTCGATTCCCGCTCCCGCCCCCCCAAAAATACCCGGAGGTGAGCTAACAGTGGGAGGTGTCAGCTCATCTCCGGAGCACTGCCGAGGCACCCTTGAGCAAGGTGCCGTCCCCTTTACAAATTGCTCATTTGAGGCGCACCAAGAAGGAGCTGCCTGCCACTCTACCTCCCCTGCATGCCTACAGGCCCCTTTGTGTGTGTGTGTGATACAGGGGCCTGTACTCACATATATGTATGCATGCGTTTGTAATCAGTAGCTAGAGTGTGCTTCTTAATTTCCCTTCGGGGATCAAACCAGTATATAAAATTTAAAAAAAAAATTAATCTGCCATCACCTCTGGGAAACTGTTGAGCATCCCACACCTCAAAAGATTACAGGTTTTGTCGTGCAGCTGGACACTTTTCCCAGGCTTAGTAAAGGTCAGTGGATATGCTAGTCAGAGAAGTGTGCATAACAGTGTACAGGTACTTACAACAGGGGTAATTGAGCAGTACAATGTCGTCCAAGGCAATATAGCCTTGTCTCTCCTCGGAAATGGTTGCTTCAAAGACAACCTGTGGGCAAAACAAATAAATTAAATGACAAAAGATCAACTTGAAAAGTTGTAAAATTATGAAAATATAAAGCATTATTATTTATTGTTACTATTTCTACTGTCTCCATAACACAGTTCCAATCACAGTTGTGAGCAGTTTTTGATAAATCCTGGGTAAAAACATTGAACCATAAGTTGCTTCCAGTGACTGATATGACACAGTTATTCTGACTCAGCGGGTGGTACCGTGTGTTGTATCTCCACCAGTGCATGCATATGTGTTTGAATGACTGAATGCCAACTTCAGCTATAATGCACTTTGAGTGGTCGGTAAAATTATCAAAGTGCTAAGGAAGTACACACTATTTACCAAGATAGAATCTATTTTCAGAATATTTTCATTACACTGAATTGTACTTATTTAGGCAGCACTTCCATTTGAAGTGCCTCATGATTAGTGTGTTCAACCACATCTCAAAATTACAAAGGCCACGCAAATCAATCCACTATGTCAATTATAGTGAAGCATTTTAAGTGCTACATTTAGAAGAAAAATTAAGGACAATATTGAAAAATAATTTACTTTCATTTATAGCCATAAAGGTGATGAGCGAGTAGCTGAGATTTCGTTTCACAGTGGAAAATATGCCTTTCAGATGCTGTGACAACTGTTGGACTTAACTGAGCATGTAGACAGGCCCTCATTTTATTAAGAGCCTACAAGCCCATTGCAGCAGAGGTTTGTGTAGTGAATTGGCTCTGCTGTATGATTTGACTATGAACTGTGTGATCTTTCCCATCACAGGCAGCCGGTACCAGTGTCTTGGATCATTTTCTTTACTTCCCCTTGTCAAACAAGTGGATATAATACAAGCCCCCTGGAATACAAAAAGACGTGTTTCTCTTGAGGCAATAAACTTGTACAACATTTGTACTATTACATTGGTCCAAAGACGGTCTTCAAACTAGCACATATCACTCCCTGTCTGTAGTGATAACATTGGTTTCAAAATGTTCAGAAACACCTTGATAGGGAATAACATTTCAATTGAATGTTAAACTTTGATAGTAAGTGTGAAAACACAAACGCTAACTGTTGTGTTATCATCATTAACCAAAAGAAATCCTAAATGTACCCTAATATATGCTTTTTTATTTCTATTTTGTGAATAATTTTTCAGGACAGTCAACCCCAATTAAATGAATTTGTCATACCGGGTCATACATGTAACTTTGACTTTATTACTATTTATCCATTCATTCATTCATTCATTCATTCATTCATTCATGTTTTTGGAGGTAGGAGGAAACTGGACAACCTGGAGAAAGCCCATGCAGACATGGGGAGAACATACAAACTGCACAGAACAAGAGTTGAAGCCTGAACCGTCTCGCTGTGAGGTGAAGCACTACCCACCACACCACCGTACCTCCCTATTTAATTATTTATCTTTTTCTTAATTGATTATTAAGCATTCTAACCTTCCCCTCATAATACCTGAACATATAGATTTTTTTATCCATTCCCCCATACATTACAACTGAAATTAATTCATAATACTGTTTACAAGGATGTTTAAAATGCAATATACAGCACCACATGGCTCATCTATATGTTAGGAATCCTGTGACATTCAATTAATTCAGGTGATTACCCACAAACTTGTTTGAACAATGCTCAATGCTGGTAATCTCTTAGTTATTGATGGTCAGCAGCCAAATAATTTGAGCCAAAGGATTTATCATTATGCAAATTCTCTATGTTTCATAGGATCATTTTGATTACCAATGATGATGCCAATCAGTCTGTTCAGCAACGCCTGTTGAATTATAATACCTTCAACAATTCATACTGCAACACCAACATCCCACAAATCCAAGACAAAATAGAAAATAAACACCAGCAGAAATAGAGCTTAATGTGAAGCTGTATAAACATCATGCAATCAGCTACTTAGTCAGATTGAAATATCTGCATTTAAATGGCCGTTACTAAACAAGAACCTAAGTTTATGCTTAAAAAAATAAAGGTGGTCTTCAAGATACAAACAATTGACTTATGAACACTCAGATACGAAAAACCACATGCCGCTATATTCAACTACTGTAGTTCCAAGTTTCTGCCGGAACCGATGCCGAGTAGTGTTAGCAGAGCCAGAGATGTAATTTGTCCACTGTTCAGCCTCTCAAAACCAATTGTGTTCATAAGTTGAGGACATACCTTCACCTTGTAAAGGTTTATCATACAAGTTTAGTTATTCAATTGGACCCATTGGCAATTCTTGTCTGGCAAAATATACTTCTTTTTCTTTTCCATTGAGACATAAAGGGAACCCTCCAAGCTCTAATTCCATTTTGTGAATCCATGCTGCATCTGCAGGTGTCCTTAAACGCAGCTTAAATATTCACTCACTCATCTAAATGTGCTAGGCCCACGCAGAGCCTGAAAGTGAAAGGGGAGGTTTCCCAGAGTGAAGCAATGTCATTGTGGGTTTCTGAGTAGTAGGTACAGTCAAATGGAGCCAACTTCATTCCCTTTACGAGCAACTCTTACCTTTAATCTGAAGTACAACAAAGTCTGAACTACATATCACATCATCCACGTACGAACCCCCCACTCATACTACCTTTTGCTATCTATTCCAAAGCCCAGTAGAAGTCAGAGTGTGACCATGCACTCACAGGTAATAGATTGCAATGTTGACAATTCATCAGGCTTTAAGTGCCCCAGGCCAATCAATATCACAAAAGACCTTGGCAGATGGATACAGACTAAGGCTTTCTTTCCACTAATTTATTTTTATTTTTCATTCCAGTGTCGGGCCATTAGAGATGTCTGACCGATTAACTCCTCAATTCATCATGCGTCAATGTTCGATTCCATCAGCCCATGCATTGAGCCATCATTAAGCTCCTCTGCATCTGCCCTCACTTATAGAAAAGTGTGTTTGAGTATGGCTGTGCCAGATGCCAAGGAATAACCTTAACATCCAACAGCTGCACAGAGGCAAACACAGGCTGTCACACAAATACTATAATCCTCTAGGTGCACAAAACAGAGTATTGTAAATGACACAATGTGACTCGACGTATGAAGAGCGCAGTGAAGCCTCAGGGATAAAAAGATGAACATGTCCAGATTTACTATCGTGGATGCAGATTGCTGTACCCCATGACTTTGTACAATGTACGTGATGTGGATCCAGTATACACTACATGCTAGATACACAACATGGTAATTGTGTAATCGTAGTGGAAAAAGTTGTTGCCTTATTTTTAGTAGTTGGTCGATTGAATTGAATATTTGGTAGTATATACTTGTTATTGATTTCTGTGTTTAAAGTTCCTGGCTGTACTTGTTTATCCTACTGTATTTTCCTTATACATTCATGAATGCATGTCTATTGTCAAAAATGTTTTTCAATTTGCATTTTTATGTTACGTCTGTGCATGTGGTCCTGAATCCATCACCAATTTCTTAAAGTTACAAACATGTCGAGCACATAAGGCCAGCTTAGGAAAGACATATAAAAAATGCATAGAAAGAAAACAATGCAGGAAAAGATAGTGGAGGAACATCTTATATGGATGGACGAAATACAAAGTATAAAGTGAAAGCTAAGACCACACAGATATTGTTTGTCATGACAGGGGCCGGATAGGATCTTTAATATTTAATAGTAAAGTTTCACTCTTTTCCAATACTTATAGAAGTAGAAATACAGTAGAAAATATATTTCTGCAGATGATGCAAAAGATGGATTCATTAAACTGAGAATGTTCAGTTAAAGGTGATGTCATTCTCTAGCCTACACTAACATCCTCTGTGACAAAAGACTTCCAACAACAATGAAGCCTGTAACACTGCAACAACTGAATGTGTAAAGTATGAATCGTGCTTGGTTTTGCTGCAAACAGCAGGGTGCTATCTCTTGAGATGTACTGTCATTTCATAGTCAGCAGCCACAGAAAATGACACGAGAAACAAATCAGACCCAAGAAGCAAAATGTAGACAGTTAAGGAGATGGAAACAGCTGGACAGTCACTTTAAATGTAAAAAAGCATGCAAGCATTTTAATATGCACCTCCTGCTGCAACGTGTTTGGCTCATAAAACTCAATGCCAGAGAATTGATGGTTTAGACTAACAAAATCCATACTGCCTCCCTGGAGGCCTCACAGTGAATACATAAAACCAGTGGTCGTTGTAAAAGAGATTGAATAAAAACAAGATTTGCAAAGCAATTAACATTCTAAGCTCTTCTTTGCAGTGTTGCAGAAATTATTTATGTATCCTCACTAATGATAAAGTTCTCATCTGATCAGTGTATGACAAATATCTTCATGAAGAATTGAACACATTCATTGTCTTGCACATCTGAGAAAAGTCTATCAATTCATCCGTCTTCCAAAACGCTTTATCCGCCGTAGCGAGTCACAGGGAGCCAGAGCCTGTCCCAGCAGACTGAGGGCGTGAAGCGGGGCAAAGTCCGGGCACGACATCAGTGCACCTATGTCCTGTCAAATTAGTTCTTTAGGTAGAATGATGCTGAAAATATTAATCCATATTTTAAATGTGCCAGTTAAACATTCAAAATAATTGTTCTTCTCAACTTTTCCCAGCACAAAGACGAAATGAAGTGAGTTGGCCACTGGCCAGCGCAATATTCTTCTGGAGAGGAAGAAAGAATATGCCAAAATGGTTTCATTTTATGAGTAGGTATGAAATTGCATGTTCAGTTCAACAGTGTAAGACTAGCGACTCAACAGGGGACCTGATGGAGTCCCTCTCTTGGATGAGCTTTAAATTATATCTGAAACCCTCTGGCATCAGCAACATACAAGTTTTGCTTAAGACTTTTATGAAAAAACAATAGCATTGATTACTTATTCCACCAGTCTTTCAGCATTTCAGTCTTCTCCCTCTCGGAGTCACTAAAATCTAGTGTTAAATGACCATAACATAAGAATTGGTCGCATGTGACATTAGAAGCAATGATTGTGTAGTGTGTTTTGTTTAATTAGTGCCTATGTGCATAAAAAAAAAAAAAAAAAAGATTCTGTCACTGGACTTATCCCTGCCAGGTGGACTACAAATGGTGATTGGGGTATCTGTTTGAAAGAATATGATTGCTGAAGATTGGCAAGATCACCTTGCTTCTAATGCGCTGTCTCTCTGTCTGGTTTCTACAAACTTTCCGTCTGTGATGGTGAGCATACAACAATGTGGAATCTATGGTCCAAACAACAGCCCCACACATCATCAGGCGGACAAATGAGAAGAGGCAGTCAAAGAAAAAAGGGAGAGTTTAAATCTATGTATTGTATGGATGTAGACTGTTTTATAATTATATAATACCTTTATTATTAATACAGTGTGCCCTTGCGCATTTACACGTCAACGCTCATGACTCATTGCGGATTTTTGGTAGGTAGTCACGTGATATCGTACACGCATTCTATTGGTGGACGGCATCCGGAAGTTCCCTGAGTCTCGGACTTATGTAAGACACAAAAGTGCTTTAAACAGTCGATAAGAGTGTGGGAAACGTAATGCAGATAGAAGGTGGTTTAATATCAGTATGGGGAGGATTATAAATGTTAAAATTACCGTAAATAGTAAGATAAATTGTCGCTCTATCGCGGAATTCGTTAATTGCATGTGGTTCCTGGAACGCATTAACCGCGAGGAACGAGGGAGCACTGTATTACTATTATCACTGACATTTGTTCAATCTGGCAAGTTTCTGTTCTTCAAATTGAAATTGAAATTTCAAACAAATATTGATAATATTTCTTATGAGCTAAGTATGAAAATAGTCAGTGCTTCATAGCATGTCATGGCTGATAAGAAAAGGCATTTCTGGCACTCACACGGGCTAAAACCAAGGCTTTACTGGTGTTCTGCAGGTGAAATCCATTGTAAAGTTTGGTCTGACTTCAAGCCAAAGCATCAGCACATTAATTCCATCCTAGATAAGTTATGATCCACCAAAGTCAGGCATGACACAAGATGAATAAATTTCCATTTCTTTTTTAATCTTTCCCGTGATTTGCTCTCTACCTTGTGCTCTCTTAAAGTTCTAATTTCAGCCAAGCGTAAAGCTCAATGTGTGTGTATGAGGGATCAAGTACTCTCTCTGCACTGCAGGTCAGCGTTTAGATTTCTACCTCAAACATGATTTTTTTCCCCCCATGCAACTCCAGAGGGTGTGCCTTGAAACCACGGGGAGGTTTTAAGAAGTGATATGCTATTGAACAGTACATGTAATGGAAAAATCCAATTTATCATAAATTTGTTATATTTTTGAAAAAAAACAATAAAGGCTTAATTGTAGCAAATGTCTATCCATCTTTTTTTAATTAGAAGCAATTTAGCTATTTTTTAGAAGGCAATCTGAATTCCTTGATTTAGCACACTTTGTCAATATTTGGACAAAAAGAGAAATTACTGGACACTGTTATTTCAAGGATGAGTTAAGATGAATGCTTAGCAAAGAAAAATAAATAATATACATAGGAAAGAAAAAAGAATGCTAGTAGAAGAGGAGGCTAAATACCGTATTGCACTGGGAATTAAGATGTTGAGATACAGGACAAAACAGTCAAAGAGCGAAAAGGACCAGTAAGAGAAAAACAAAAATCTGCCTGAAGGAGAGAAGGCAGTTTCCAAAAAAATGACTTTTCACATTATCTGTACTTCCAGAAACCAAGACTAAAGTATGAGCTCAGTGAGAAAATGCATGCAGCTTATCATATCCAACTGTCAAATGTGACTTTATGCAGTATTCCAGGCATCAGTGCTACCAACTCTACAAAGACGTTGTGCTTTGATTATTGGTCTGTCTGTTAGCAAGATTACTCAAAATGTTAAGAATGAATTTGACGAAATGTATTGTAGAGGTGGTGTATGACAAACACAGTAATCCATTACATTCTGGTTTTGACTCTAATCATTACAAGCCCCCAAAGCAAATATGTGCTTAGGGAAGATCTGAAAATATGCATGAGGTCTAATTGAGTACCAAATGTGCCATCAGCAATGAACATTTGAAACCCAGAATATTAACACTGAATTCTGAAATATCATTTCAGTAGAAACCTAAATACAAAAGCCCTTCTGCAACTCTGATCACAGTCCATATCTCAGTCAGTCTTTCCTGGGGGGTGTTAATGTTTGCTGATAATGGATTTTTTTTCTTCTTCTTCTATGTTATCTCAATCAGCTCCACCACCAGCAGTTGCCTACGCACACAATTTCTCCTCCAAGTCCTCTTAAGAGGTAACCCTCTTGCTTTGTGGAGCTGCTCCTCAGCAGCATGCCCACTATGATCTGTTGGCTTGAAGTGCCGGACAGTGATGTTTATCAACGGGTCTGGATGGATGAGTGGAAACCTGTGGGGCATGTCCTCAGATTTGTGCCATATGATGGAGCCGCAGAGCCTGACAGACAGAAACACTTTGTTTCTCCGGTCTTGTTTCTACCTCACTCACCTGTACAGCTTTACTTGCTTCATTATGTGCTGTCGATCATCCAGGCTTACAGGACAAATAAAGCAATTGGTGTTGTGTCTACCTGCCTGGTGGGAGGACATTGCTTTCTCATCACTCACACAGTTTGGACATACATCACCAGAGTACTAGATTACATTACTTATGCATACTTGTCCAAATGGTAAACACTGTGCTGCTAAACTCCTTGTTTGGGTTGGCTTGTCTGATTGCACACCATAGCTTACCCCTCTGACATCATCTACCCCCTGCTTCCACCTTCTTTTCTGCTACAATACATGGTGGACAAAATTCTAATACCCACGCAGAAAGGGGAAAAAAATCATTACTTTAAATCAGTTTGCTGTTTGCAAGGTTTGCTCAGGACAGGAGAGCTGAGGATGGTAAAGCACAGGCTGTCCTCATTGATCTCTGTAGCCCTCTAATCTCATTAACTGGCTCTTGATTTATTGAAATGGGGCCCGGAGTGCGCCAAGGTTATGGAATCAAACACCCAGACTGATCCCCTGCACTGAGGGTTGCACAGAATTGAGGTCAATTGACTGTTTGGCAGACCCACGCTCCTCCAAACCTTTACACCAGCCCCTGCCTTCTCATTAATGTCTGTTTTGGGGTTGGGATGAGGAGGGGTGGGGTGTAGAAGGTAGAATGCTTGGTGGGAAGAAAGAGACCATTAGGGGATAAATTATCAGATGTAATGAGGTGATGTAAGGCTGCAAGCACTCATCAGAATTGTACAAGCTATACAACAGCACTAATAATGCAGTGTCAACAGTACAGGCATCAAATTGAGATATTGATTACACTGCAGCACACAGGTCATTTGACCAATAAACAAAGACACAATGCAAACACATGCCCACTAGAATTATACTCCCATTGAGCCAGTGTGATAAATGACAAAGCTGTAATTTGCTAATCCTGAGCAATCATCTTCATGGTATTACAACATTTTAGGAAAAAAGTATCAAAGTTCCATTAAATGGTAAAAATATCAGAACACTGAGAATCAAGGTTTTTAATTCAGACCCATTGCCAAAGTGGAGTCACTGAATTCTGAGGTGCATATCATTTCAAAATTTCCAACTCAATAATTGCAGCATTCCCTACCTCGTCAGTTATTAATATCAATACAAAAACTGTACCGATAGAGTTTCAAAGAATGGTTTTCCATTCATTCATAGCCTTACAGTATATAATGGAGAACAATGCCAACAGTGGGATGGAGTGATGTAAAGCATGTTGTCACTGGACTCTGAAGCAGTGGATACATGTTTTGGGGAGTGACAAATCGTACTACTCTGTCTGGCAGTCGGATGAGTCTGGCTTTGGCAGATGCCAGGAGAACATTACCTGCTGGACTGCATTATGTCAACAAGGAAGTTTGGAGGAAGAAAGATGGTCAAAATACTTTTGTCTGTACAGTATGTATAACTTTTGATTTTGCTGTCATGCTGGTGGTGTTTGAGGCTATACTCCACACACTCAAATTAACAATGCTAGCATTGTTTTCTTAGGGAGTTGTCCATATTGCCATTTTTGTTCAATGTAGGTACACTTAGCTTATGCTATTTGTTGACATGTAACTTACATATAAATCTCATAAAGTACCGTACAAATTAAAAATGTGAACTGAATGATGGTGCAACATGAGAAAACATGGGGTCATCAAAGTAGGGCTTTAATGACAATAAATGTCTCAACAGAATATTTGTGGAAATCCATCCAATATATTTGTTAACATGTCGGCTCCATGACACTAACCTTTATGATACAGTGGCACTGGTTAGCGGGTGAAGTGTCATAGGGGTTCAGTGATTCACACTGAATCACAACAGCAAGGTTTTGGGTCTGAATCCAGATTTGGGGCCTTTGTATGTTTTACATGTTCTCCTCATGCCTGCATCCATTCCCCCTAGAACTTACTTTTGAAGTTCGAAAACAGGTGTCATAGGTGAAAGGGTGATTCTACAGTGTGAATATGACTTATTGAGTGCCTCTATATACCATACGTTTAATAAACTGGTGACCTATTCATGTTATAGCCCTCCTCTCATACAATATCCACCAGGGAATAGGTGATTCTCGAAATATGATGGATGGTTACTTGACCCTTCCCCTGAATCGTCTACCATCATTGTGAACTTCGATATTGGTGTTCTATGGCTTGGTTTATTTCTATGGAAACTTCCAGACATGAAGACTTAAGTCATTTCTTCTATCAGACAGAGTCCTAGTTAAAAATGATCAAAATCTAAAAATTGAGATTGACATCTGTTGAAGCTGTGCAAAAGAAGTTGGGTGGAACTATTTTATTGTCTCAGTCAACTACTGGTACAAATGTAAAACTGAGTGTTGGTTAGGTAAGTGTGGATCGTTTATGTGTGCAGGTTCTCACCTGGTATTCACTGGGCCAGAAAGTGCTGACAGCGAGCTCAACCTGGTGCCACTGACGTCCCTGGGAGCCAGAGATATTCCACACGGTGCTGCCCTTCGGCCCCCCGTTGACTCGAATGTACACCTGCAGGTCCCCAGGACTGTGACCGTCGCGGCTGTACAGGAAGTAACTGAACTGGATGCAATGAGTGTCGTTCTCGCTGAGTGGTAGAAGGAGCAGCTGAGCCCGCTGGCCTCCAAAATGCTGAGAGGAATTTACCATCATGAAGGACCCTGGGTGTGAAGATACAAAATGAGGACATATTAAGGTCTTTGTTTGATCATTTTACCATTAAATGTAATTTGTACATTTTCGGTGAGATAAAAGCTTTAAGAGCTACTTGAAAGTTAAGTCCTGAAAGACACACCAACCTTGACAAGCAAAGATTGTTTTTCTACAGCTGGCCTTTTCACGATATTTTTTGCAAAAGAGAAGCATTTTAGTGTTTTGCCTGCCAGTCAGTGCTGAGTGACCTGAAATATAGAAACATAACTAGTAACATCCAGGCACAGGATGGATATGTCATGTTAGTTTTCAACTTCCCCACAACGTTTGGCTTTTTTTTTTTTTTTGAAACCTGAGAAAGCCTTCAAGTCAAAGTTGCCATGTTCAAGGTTGTTACTACGAATATGTTCTGTGATCCACTCTGGCTATTTGTCTGTATTTGGTCTGTCTTCACTTCTCCCTGTTTCCTGCTTTCACTGGAGTTCCATCAGTTTTACAGCGCTGCCTCAGATCTTGTGTGCTGAGCTGGATGTCAGATTGAGCTTTCATTTTGGACTGAGGTTCACAGAGTCACTGTTGGCGCTATCATCCAGACAGCATCCCCTGGCCATGAGAAGAGCATCACGGGGGGGTGGGGGGTGGGGTGGGGGGGTTGCCTTTGACTATGGCCTTCACAGCAGTAAGGAGCTAAGAAATTTGTGTCCAAGGACACAGATGCCCCCGGTATGGGAAAACTCTCTTTCTGCTGATGTGGATGGATCAAAAAGAGTCAAAAGTGAGCTGAAATATATCTAAAAATATAAATAAATGAGAAAACTGGGGAAATTACGAGATGCACAATTTATTGGGCAATTTTCTAATAATCATATATGTATATCTCCCCATCTATTTATTGAATAAACTCTCTTGAAAACCTCATGTTGTCACGATCTTTAACTCCACCTGCTACCTGTCAATCAAGCGCCCAACCAATCACGGCGCCCAACCAATCACGGCGCCCAACCAATCACGGTGCATCTGCCAGAAGGAATCATGTGAACACCATGGCATGAGGCATCGGGCAGCAAAGCTTTTTGTTGCGGTTACTCTTTTCGTCCACACGACAACGCAGATATCCGGGACAAAAACGTCAGCCAAAGTGAAGTTTTTGAAAACGCACGGCTTGTGTGGTCATGTGGACGCTGTAACCAAAACTTTTTCTAACCGGGGGACGTCTCCCTGCAACAAAAACCGCTGTGACATTAGTGTGTGTGACCCGTGTCTACATGTACCTGTACACACAGAATGGACAGAGTTAAAACCGGCTATTTTCTGACGTATAACAGCTCCACATCGAAGACGCGTTGATAAACATGCTTCACAGTTGGATATTTGTTCATCTGTTTCTTTCTTTATGAGTCATTAAGTTTATATATTTATTAATTCATTCAATCAATCATTTATTCATTATTCATTCATTTGCACTCCTTGTAAACGCGAGTTCTGGGTCAGACCGGGATGCACCGTCTGCTGGTGGGAGAAATCTGTGATGGAGGTTGTTATAATACCAATACATTTGTTTTCATATATTTGGTATGAAGTCTGATATTACTGTTTTATCGTGGAATTTCCACTATTTTCTTCCCATGTTAAACATTGCATTCATTGTCTACTCAGTATTTATGTGTTTTCAAATGTCACTAGTAAGCAATCTTTCTCCTGGCATAATTATTTTGGTCGTGTGAATCGTTATGTGCTGGAACTGACAGGCTGGAAGAAACCCTAACCCTTAATTACTGACCACCTCTCCCTCTTGTTCGCTAATTGACGACTTTAGAAAAGCATTAGCCAAAGTGCAGTTTAAAACTCTCTGTCCCATGTGAATCCAACAAAAGGGCTGAATACAAAGTTTTTAAAATCCCCATTCATTGTTAATAGTTAACATAAACTCTTCAATTGTTCCATCTGTGTTCAACACAAGTAAATCACAGAATAAATCATGAACAAATTGAAGGTGAAAAGAAATAAAATCCAATCTGGGAAGTTTTGTTTTTTTGTTGTTTTTTTTAATCTGTATGTTTAATCTATCACTTACAGGAGCCAATAAAAAAATTTTAAAAACCCACACAGGACACACAAGACTAATTACTTTTAATGATAGATTGACAATCATTAAAGATCAGACATCCGCTAAGAACAATCATACATGTAGATTTTGTCCCAACCCTGCATTAAATTCCAGTAGATTTTGCTGAATTAAAAAAAACAAAAACATTTTTGCATCTGCTTTAATTCATAATTAGATTGGTTCTTTTAAGACTCATGCCACACCCTCCATAAATTTTAATGGAAAGTCTGATAGGTAGGTTTTGCATCTTCCTGCACAGTCAGATCAACCATCAAATGAATTAATGCATTAATTAATTAATAAATACATCCATACAAATACATATTTTTACATTGTATGAATTTAACTGTGTAGTCCTACACATGCAAAAGTTGAACAACAATGTTTAGAGAAAAAAAAAAGTTATGAAATTAAGTTCAATCATTGGTTTCCATTTTTGATTTGGCCTTTTAATCCAGCTGTAAAATAAACTCTTCATTTGTGTTTTCATGATAATCTCAAAGAAACAAGCACTGATTAACAATAACACAACAGGACCGGCAGCTAACTGTCTTTGTTTACAACCATGGGCTGGTTAAAACGGCTATGGGGATCACTTGCCTTTTTCCCTAACTTCCTATCTTCCAATCATCATCATTGTCATCATCATCATCAACATCATCATCATCATGATCATCATCGTCGTCATCATCATCTCTCTCAAACTGCTAGCAGGGTCATGCGGCTGTGCAGCTAATTACATGTATAACCTTCACCTCTGGTGTGTTGTGTGCTGCCATGGAGATGGCAATGGCTGCGGCGATGTCCATGGTGAGTGCAGACAAAGAGATCGTGGGTAGTGTAGTTGCTGAGGTGCTCTAGTTGAGCGAGAGCACAATTGGAGCTCTGCCTCTCACCATTAATCACGCTGACACGGTTATTAGGCCATAATGGCAGCCAAGGGAAGGCTTAAACCAGAGAGATGGCTGTAATACTCGCACACTGACATGGAGGACGCATATCAGCACACACACCCTCCTCTCTATCCATCACACACTCACACACACACACGCACGCACGCACGCACGCACGCACGCACGCACGCACACACACACACACACACACACACACACACACACACACACAATTTTACAGGACAAAAAGCAGATCCAAGCCATGCTGACCTTCCCCACAGTGAGAAGCAGCTTCCTCTTTCCTGTCATTCCTCCTCTCATCAGTTCATTCTGTCCTGTTCTCAACCTCTTTTCCTCATTTTTGAGGAGAAGAGGTTGTCCTCTCAATCTCTTAAAATCCTCTCCCTCCAACAGCTCCTTTCACATCCAACGTGTCTGAATAAAAGCGGTCTGAAACACTCGTCAATAGTTCATTTGATTCATTTTTTTTACCACTTCTTTTCTTTTTCAAGTGAAGACAAGACAAAAATTTCAGTCAGGCTGGTCCATTAACAATTAATGAATGGACTCATTTTCGACAAGGATAAGAAACATTGCAGAAGTTGCCTCTGAACGATTTGTGTGGTTGTTTCCTAAGTGCTGATAAGAAAGTGTTTTTTTAATCTATATTTTAAACACTGCTGATCAAAAGAAACTCATTTTATCTTCTTTCTTTTTTTATTTTCTTTTTTGTATTTAGTGTTATTTTAAACGTTGCCCCCCTGTTGATGATACAAAGGCATCATCACCAGGAATTTTATTTAATGTACCCTGGAGTGTGCCTGACAGAAATACAGATGAACTTTTGATTTCATCAGTTCAAAAAAATACAAAAAAGAAATGAAAAGAACAGGTCAAAAGCAGGGTCAAATCCACAGACAATATGGATATAAAGAGATTTAAAATGCATGTCAAAAAGCTTCCCTAACCGTTGTCTGTTCTCTCCCTGAGCTACCTCCTCCCTGGCCCAAAAGCATGGGTGAGATGTCAAACTGTCAGAAATATCCTGTGATAACAAGCAGCTGCTGTCCTTTGAGATCTCACTAGATTCTTGGACAATGCCGATACTTCTCTCTCCGTCACCTGCTCAGGCAAAGTCAAGCAGGCTCTGGCTTACCCTCCCCAACACCCCCCACCCCCACCACCACCACCACCAGACACACACACACAGACACACACTCACAAAAGCAGTGGCAGCTTTGATGTTTGGGTTCTCAAGGGGTTCTGTGGCAAAATTGCTTTTTCTTCAGCTATGAGAGCTGAACCCACTCTTTGTTGGCAGGCAAGTCTCCAACTGTTCCTATTTACAGTACAGGACTGAATTGGAGTGGGTTGATGCATTGGTGGGGTGGAGACACAGTCTGAATGTGACTGTTTGTCTCATATTCAAATATATTTAGACAACTCATTCTTTCCAAATATAGACATAGGTGCGACACAATCTATGAGCTACAATTCTGCTTTTGATGCAGATGAAAGTGTCTAGTGGTTGTAAGAACTTAGAACAATAATGTAGTTTGTCTAAATGAGGATTTAAAGACACCGTGAAACGGCCTATTTACTTTCTAAATGTGATATAAACTTGTTTAAGAGGAGTCATAGCTGCTCAGATTCCAATCGTCCTGCAGTACCTGCTAGTTAGATTACTTTCCCACATGAACACTATTTACAGTATGTTGCAGTCACAATGATCTTACATCCAGTTGAAAGTGAAGCTCAATAAATCAATTACAGTATTCATAGGGCAACTAGTGATTAGTTTCATTGTCTTTTAATTCATTCATGTTTTATGAACAAAAAAATCTAGAGTTGATGTTAAAATAATAATCTAACCAGACTAAGTATTACACCTAATAATATTAATGGTAATTGAAAAGTCTTGTACTGGAGAGATTTGTATCATGTTTCAAGTACTGTAAAGTAATACAGCTGTCTTTTGTAGTGGAATGTGAATACTCTCAAATCAACATCTTCATGGCCATTAAACTTCGAAATACTAAAACAAAATGTAGTTCTAACAAACTGGGGGTGGTGTAACAGAAAAAAAAAGTTTGTATTTTAGCTCAGTTAAGGGTTTATAACAAAGCACATGTTACAGTTATCAGTGCTAATTTGTTATGAAAGAGATTCATGCCCTCAGCCGACTCAGCCAGATCAATTTCTGATATTTATTCTCCTTTAACTTTTCTTAGTTCTCTACCAACTCCAGAGAAAATAACTACATTTGTCTTTAGTGCTACTCAGCTGTTTGCTGACTCAGTCTCTTTCGGCTGGGCAGATAGTGTGCTAAGTGTTGCTTTGGAAGCTTTTGTTGACTGGAATGCTAGATTAGTCATAACCACAAAATAATTAGTTAAAATATGCAGCAATTTATTGAGGTGAAGGAAGCTGTGATCTCGGAAAACATATTTGAATCTGCTAATCGGAATTAAATAGCGGCATCACAACAAGCAATAACCCTCACATTGCACATGGTCACTTCACTACTTGACTTATGCCTTTATATTCCTTTCGGAACACAGGCCAGTGTTGAATCATTTCAGCTCTCGTTTGTCTTGGGCCATCCTCTCAAGTTGCTTCTATGTCAGTCCCTTCTTTTTGACGTCTTATTCTGTGCTCCTTCCCAAAAAAAAAGTACAAAAGTCAAACTTTCTTTATTTGTCACAGGGATGGTACAATGGAATTTCAAGACCAGATGGATAGTTGGTCCAGAGCCACTGCACCTCGGGCGCGCCGCCACTACGGTCAAACATGACCTAATATTCCGTAGATGTATGTTTTTCCTGATAATGGAGGGAAACCGGAGGATGCGGAGGAAACCCATTCAGACACAGAGAGAACATGCAAACTCTTCACAGAAAGGCCATGGTGGAAATGATGGGCTTTGAACCCCTGACTTTCCTGCTGTGAGGCAGCAGTGCTAACCACTACGCCACCGTGCCTCCATGGTGTTTCTTGGTCTCCCTCTGCTTTGTTTTTCTTGCGGGTTCCATGTTAATGCCTGTCTGGTTATTGCTGTGTTGTGTCTCCTTAGTGGGTGGCCAATCCAGCACTACTTCCTCCTTATCAGCTGTACGTCTGTTGGTTCTTGTTTGGTGCGTTCCCACAGGTTGATGCTGTTAATGCGGTTTGGCCAATAGATCCTGAGGATGAGTCATAGACAGTGGTTGATGAAGGTTTGCAGTTAATTGATGATGTTATTGGTGGTCCTCCAGGTCTCGGGTCCATACAGAAGTACAGATTTGACGTTGGAGTTGAATATTTTCTGCTTGGTATTGAGTGAGATGTTTTTTATTTTCCAGATCTTGTTTAGTATGTTAAATTTGTTCTTGCGTTCCCTATCCGTGCCTTCACATCCTCCTCTGTCCCAACGTCCACCGCTATTATACTTCCAAGGTATGTACATTTGTCAACCTCTTCCAGTGGCTGGTTCCCAGTATTTATTGGGTTTGTATTTTTGTTGTTTATGCGCATTATTTTGGTTTTTGCTGCATTTATTTTAAGCCCCAGTGCGCTTGCTGTTGTTTCTAGCAGTTCAGTTTTCTCTTGGATCTGCTGGTGGCTGAGGTTTCAACATCTGCCTTTAAGGCCTCTGTTGGGATGCCGTCTGGCCCTGCTGCTTTACCACGTCGTAGCGCCTTGATGGCCTTCTTCACCTCAGATCTTGGAGGGCAGAGTTGATGGTGAGCAAGTGTGTTGCTGGTGAAATCTCCATCTCTTGGACAGGGGGCGGTCTATTGAGCATCTCCCTAAAATGCTCAGTCCACCTTTGATGTTGTTTTTCATTGGTGGTAAGAAGTCGTCCCTGTTTACCTGAATTTCTGTGTTTGACTGCATGAACTTTACGGATAGTTTCTTCGTGGTCATGTAGCATTCCTTGAGGTTGTTTTTGCTAGCTGCTTCCTCTGCTTCTTGTGCTAAGGCTTCGATGTAGTTGTCTCGTTTTGTGCTTTTCTTTACCTCCTTGTTTGCTATCTCATAATTTTTGTGGGCTGCTACTTGCTTGAGTTTTGCATTTGTTTAGTATTTCCTTTTTTCCTCTTCTCTATTCTATTGTTTTCATTGTTACAGTGGACAGCAGGGGTTTGTGGTTTTGGTTTTTTTTCCCCACCCCTTCTAGACATTCCGTGTCTACGAGGGTTCTCTCCGGGTTCTCCATCTTCCACCCACCACAGCTGATGAAGCGGTAGACGATGAATGAATGAATGAATGAATGAATGAATTCATATTGTATTGGTTTAAAACCCTTGAGATTCATCTGAAACATGTTTGAGGGACTGAAACATGTTTACCAACATGCGGTTAAACAGCAGGGAGTAACTAACACACACAGAGAGAGAGAGAGAGAGAGAGAGAGAGAGAGAGAGAGAGAGAGAGAGAGAGAGAGAGAGAGAGAGAGAACTTTGACTGAACCGTACAGTATTAATTACTTATTAATTCATTATTAATTTCTCATCAAACATATAAACATGAGTGCAATAGATGCAGTAGATCCATCCCTCCTTCCATCCATCATCTTATAGATGAGAACCCAGAGAGAACCCATGCATTCACAGGGAGAACATACAAACTCCACACAGAAAGGACTCAACTCGAACCTTGAACCTTGCTGTGAAGAATGTTTCATCTATGCCACAATGCTGCCCACAACAGATAGATTGATTCCAAAAGCAGAGCAGTCCATCCTCATGCAGGAAATCAGCTCAAACAAATCATTTGAAGGAATAAATGTTAAGTGAGCTGTTCCTGACAGCTATAAATGTTATTTAACTATACAGGAGTGAGAAACAGTGTTGAGTGTCTGATTTGATAGTTTGAAGTGAACCTTACCAGATATTATTGTAGATAAGGATAGTTGTATTGAATGTTTTTAAATACTGTATGATCATTTATCAGTGAATCTCGTGTTGTATTCAGAGATGGCTATTTGAGTACATTGAACATAAAGCAGAGATTACTTAGAAGCAAACATGCAAGAGTGAACCTACAGACCCTACCACCTTCTATATTGAGAACATATTACAGCTGCTGAAGATTAACACACACCATAAATATGTGTAAAAGGCCAAACATATTTTTTCATTGTATCTTGATGGAACAAATCAACATGATTGATGCAGTAATTAGAAACTTAATACAATTCATAAAGATATAACCTTACTCAACATCCTTGAGGAGGTGCAGAGACACAGAATATATGAACACTTGGGTACAAAAAAAAAAATCTGATGCAGAAAAATTCTTCATAAATCCATAAAAGCTGATAAGGCTCCATCTATTTCTCCCATGACCCAGCCAAGGGCGAGGGAACATGCATTAAGAGATTAGGGGACGGCCTCAGCTCCCTGAATTCATATCAGAATGTGGGGTGGGAACCTGAGTCATAGGTCTGCCTGCTTTTATCACACTTACACTAAGAATAAACAGAGAGGAGCTGAAAGTCAAAAGGAGGGGTGAGGAACTGCAGCAAGAAAAGGAGAGATAATGATGAATTTTATCTTTATGTTTGTCTCCATCATTTTCCGTTAACTTTCCTCCACTGCCATCAATAATGTTTTGTATTACTCAGGCAGCCCTATTCGACACAATGATAAAGCCATATTTCTTTGGGAAAGGCCAAGAAAAACCTGTTGTATTTTAATCAAATTTTTATCTAACATTTCCTTCCCACCAGCAGTCCCCCTCGACTTTGCATTAATAAGTTAAAAGTCTGGTTTCTGGATATGATGACTGAGACTGCAGAAGGCCATCTAAGCTTTTCAATTTTGTCTTTCAGATCTTCATTTTTGTCTTTTATTGTTTTTTGTTTGTTTTTTTATTGGTATTGCAACCCAGTGAGCCATGGTGACCTTAGATGATATTGCGTGTACAGTCACATAGTGGAGTATGACGAACATAGATGATTGGAAGGGCACAGATTGGTCTCACTGTTTGCTTCTCTTTGTATCTCAGCCTGTAGTGTGTCATGTAGTCTACCGGCAAGGATACCAGAGCTGGGACTTGTTTACTGGAGCCAAAAGGCAATGCAGATTTTGCCATTTACAAAAAGCAGCACACTGCTTACAGCGTGCAAATGGGAAATCTGCAAACCAACAGCAGCTGGTCATGAATGCGACACTGACAGAGCCTAAACGCCTTGCAAACAATACGAGTCTGACTGCAGCTGACAAGTTGAGCTAATGAATTCCCCAGGTGAGACTCCAGAGCCAAGCAGACAACCTGAAGACTGCTGACAACGACAGAGTCATTACTGTGTCTCTACACCGACACTGCTTAGACGCACCGATTAGCATCACATAGCAAGTGAAATGTGCCAACAATGTGCACCTTTCATTGTTAATGCAAATGCTGCTTCACATCCAGTGGTAATGCCCACACTACTGCTCTGTTAACCTTGCAGGATTACAGACATTAAACTGTACTAGAGAAGACCTGGTTCATTGCTAGACCATGAATGTTTATCCCAAAACGGAAGGGATACCTGAATCAGATATCGTCAAATAGAGAACTCTATCTACTAGAGACTGTTTGGTTTGTTAGTTCCGGATTAACTGTTCCTAAGCATCTGTGTTCAAATGGTGATTGGCAAATCCTGTCACGAATGGTGGGGTTTGGACCCAAATGCAGAATACCGAAGACATCACTTTTGTCCATAGCTTTAATCAAAACCTACACGGGCAAGATGCTAACAAGACTCAGGCAGAACAAGGTAGAAAAACAGAACAGACTTACAGGAACCAAACTTAAGCAACGAACCAGCACCGAGCTCTCATCGAGCCAGGCTTAAAAAGCCTTATGGTCATTAACACAAAACAAGTTCCGGTGTGACGATCAGAGCGGGTGTGTGGATGAGTCTCAGGTGTGGAGAAGACCAACAGGTGTGGAGTCGTGGCTCCACCCACAAGCGTGGCCTCTCCCTGCCACACACCAGCACTGCCACGCCCAACCGTGACAAATCCAAAGCTGTTTAAATCAATCCACTGGACTTTATGAAAGTTTCTTGAAACATTTCGCTTCTCATCCAAGAGGCTTCATCAGTTCTGAAGGTGGCTGGTCTTGTACTAGCTTATTAACCCTATGGGGTGTGGTCAATGCTATTCACAATTCAACGACCGTAGTTGAAACACGTCTGGCTTCTCAACGATGGTTGATGGGGGTGCCAGGGGGTGTCAAAGGGGAGTCATTGAAATGTGAGTTTCACCGACCCTTTGTATACTAACGGGGGTCATCAGCTGGGTTAATCTCCTGAGACTTTGTTTTGAGGAGTTTCGAAAGGATATGATTGTAAACGGGTGAAAAGTGATGTTGCAGACCACCCCCCTATGTTCAGTGATGGCTTCTCAACTTTGATATGGATGGCTTCTTTCACTCCTCACTCAAACCATCTGCCTTCCCTGTCCAAGATCTGAACACCGGTACCGATGACTTTAAAAAGTTTAAAATGCAGGCAAATGAGACACGTTTTTTGTTTAAAAGTCTTTCCATTGCTAAACAGCTGTTTTCTCTTGTTATTGCACATCAATGCAAGTGAAATTGCTTTCCTCTGACTCCTTCATTTCTTCCGCTGCTCTTTCATCTCAGCTGTTTCGTATTTCACTCTTTGATACCGCTTACAGTACTCATTGGAATGTAAAGATTTGATTGGCCTATTGAAATCATGTGAGTTAATTTATAATGTATGTAATTGATCTATCTATTAGTTTCCTCAATTGCCAGTTCCATAAAGGGTATAAAAACTGCAAAGGTTAAGGTGGAAATGCATGATATTCTAATAATTTAGAATAATCTGAATGACCTAAGGGGAAATGTTGCAGTTCATCCACATTCATACTTATCTACTGTTTTTGACTAAATAACTACATAAATAAATAACCCCATTTCTAGCTTCAAAAGCTTCTTAAAATGAAGCTTCACATGTGTTTTTATTTTTTAAAAATATGAGAGTACAGTGCACATTACTTCACTTTTTAACTTGTCCGATTTCTTTCATTCATTCATACATTCATCTTATCCGCTTTTTTTTGTGGGTCATGGGGGTTTCTGAAGCCTATTCTAGAATTCTAGGCGGGGGGCGCTCTGAGCACGACGCCAGTGTACCGTTGAACTACACAAGTAACAGCCACTCACTCACACACTCACCTACAGGCAATTTAGAATGATCAATTCACCTAAACTACATGTTTTTGTATGTGTGAGGAAGCAGAGAACCCAGAGAGAACCCATGCAGTCACGGAGAAAACATGCAAACTCTGCACAGAAGAAGACTTGATCCTAGAATCTTCTAGCTGTGAAGTGACAGCGCTATCCACTGTGCCACCATGCTACCCTTGTCAGGCTCAATTATTATAAAACAATCATACTGTTGCTGCAGCAGGAAGAAAAACAATGATTCACTGTCTGAGGCAAGCATTTATGACAAAAACTTAGCTGTAACCAACTTTTCTCTATGAACAACACTGCTAAATGACTGTCTGACAGTCTCCCTACAAGTTGTGTGCTGTAATAAAAAATGAACTTCCTACTGTTTGGTTACAGCATGGCTTGTAGGAGTTCCCCAAGTTCACCCTGATGCTTATCTGAGAACTTGACCCAGGACCTTATTCTAGAGCCACAGCCAGCTTACAGACATAAATGGATGGAACCTGAGTCAGATTGTGGGGGCAATATTTTCAGTGGATGAAATCAATAGTGCATTAACAGCTACCCGGTGACTATGTGTGGGCTGACTATCCTCCCTCAAACTATTACCAGTTCTCCTTCTTTCTTCATCTTGATATATGTATACCACCCCCCTTCAGCCTTTTCATCCTCCTCCTGTGATCTACTGTTTGTTTCATCTCACCACCCCCTGGGCCTTTTCGGGAGCTGGTGCTCCCTCTGCTCTTCATGCCAATATTCTTGTTCTCTGGTCATTCAGTACACAGTGCGTACCATTTCCCAGGCTCTGCAACTTTCCTTTCCTTTCACAGGATCATGACTAGCAGAGTTATCCATGATGGTTCTTCACTAAGATCCTCCTGCTATCAAGCTGGCTGTGATCAGTCAACGTACCTGGTGTTTGAAGGAGGAGTTTTTGGGATGAAAATCAAATCTCCTTTTCTTGCTTCTTTTTACTAGAAAATAATCCAATTATCACAGGCTTGACCTTTACAATGACTCTCTGTAAGGAGTGAGTACACTAAAGACCAAATATTCCAAAGTTAACATTACAGAGACCTCGGATCAACACCTGCAGAAACACTATTTTTTAGGAATTCTGTACTTAAATATTAATTTAGGGGGCTCAAGGGGAGAATGACTTCTGCAAGGCCTGCAAACACTGATGATTCTTGAAAGCTAGATTTGTCCAGTGACTTGAAGATTTTACCAGAATTTGGTTGCTTCCACTAGACATGCTGCTCATGCCTACCTAGTATACTATGTTATGTTCCAGGCATCTGCTATTGTTAACATTTGGCTTGCTATGATTGCAAGCAGCTTCACTGAAGTACATGGGGATGTTTTCAGAGATAATAAATATTAGAAAAGGCATAATAGCAAAGTAGGGCATGAATTACTGAAGTACATCATATCACATTTATTTTTTAAACGCATTCCCCTTTTGACTTGAACTTGACTTTGTTCTTTTTAAAACTTTTTTAAAGTTTTTGCAAGTTTTTCATATTTACAGTAAATTTTGTAGTAAATAATAAAATTGTCTGAGATTATGTGTGTCCTATATTTTTTATGTCTAACTTGAAATGCCACACTGGTGCTTTGATAAGGGCTAATGGATTTGACTGATGCTGCTTTGAGAGACATGAAAGATAACACATCTACTTCAGACAGGTGTATTACCATTTTCTCGATAATCTTCTTGCGTTGTACATCTCTGTCGGTGCTCAGAAGTGTAACGGCAGGAGCGGCATTCACAGCCAGAATCATTAAATCACTGGGCAATCAACTTGTACAAAGAGGTGAGGGAAAGCAGAGAATTTCAACATCCTGTCAGTGCAGCAGGATGCCTACAAGAGAACAAGTTCACAGATATAAAGTAAGTTTAAGAAGGTAATTGTTGGAATTGGGTCCTGAAGAGAAGCCCTCCCCAATTTCACTTCTGCCTGGAAAAGACAAACCATTCTCTAACCCATCTTCTCAAGATAACCCAGTTTCTTAGCTGCATTTGCCTTTCACTGATTGGAACCATGAAAACTGAAAGGTGGTAGCAATTGTGGTGGAAGCAGGGGAGGGGTGGGGGTGAGGTCAATTGCTTAGGATCAGATTGTCATCAGTTGGTGCAGTGCAGAGCTGCAGCAATGGAGTAGAAGAGGAGGAGGGAAGGAACTGGATCTGCCAGGCTGGATCAAGGCCCACTGCAGGTCCCACTCCCACCTACCCCTCTGCCAGACACAGAGCAGCTGTGATAAGGCCATATCTGTTTCTGTCCTATTGTGTGCCAGAGGCAGATATGGAATGGTTTAGTTGCACTTGGAGGAGAGAAGCAACAATCTGGGCCAGATCACCTTCACAATGCAAAGCCTAGCACTTTTTTTGCTACCACCTGTCCCTTAATTAACTCAGCCCCCAACCCATGAACCCAGGTATGAACTGTCAGTCAGGGTTAGTGTGGGCAGGAAAATGCTGAAATGTTTGATGTCTGGCTTGAAACAACAGTACCAATGCCTGGAGTTTGACAGTAAGAGGCAGCCTGATAGAGGGCTTGATGCTGAGCACAGACACAAATATTTTCTGACTGAAGCTGCTGACAGCTGGGATTTTGTGCCAAATAGCAAATCCTCGCACTTCACAAAAATCTTTATAGTATAGTATTTCCACGAGAATTTCTCTAGATCAGCGTTCATATGGCAAGCCAGACTTTAACAACAAACCATGACAACAAGAAATAAATAGCTTACAGGAAAAAAAAACACAAACAAAAAAAGTTAAATCATCTAAATAATTAGATCTTAATTTCAGTATAGATCTCTTAGTACTGGAATTAATTTTTAATTGTATTGCTGGTTCATGTATCTGGTTATTTCTCCACAAGTGTAATTTAATGCAGCAACGTCAACGTTTTCAATGAGGACTAAGATTTTGTTTCTAAAATCTTTCATTTGTTTAATTAGAATTGTGTTACACCATTTTTTGTGTATCAAACAAAATATCTTACTATTTTTTTTCTCTTAACCAAAGTTAAAAGTAAGTTGCACATTTAATACTAAATTATGCTAAACCTATCCCTTTAGAGGTTGCTGCTCTGTAGTGGCTGAGAGCTTACCTTTTATACAAACACGAACCCTGAAATCCTTATCAAATTATAATGTGACAAAGTCATAATATTAAAATAAAGTGTATTAAAGCTGTACAATAAAAAAATGGTCTGGGAGAACACAAACTTGGGGGGCTTCAGTTTGGCAGTAGGGGGCACACTAATACTACCCTGCAATGATTACAGCCCCTCTGAATAACAATGAACATGTCGCCCATGTGTCCTTAATCGCTAAACCAAACACATGGCACCCGTTTTGTTTTTTTTGGGTTTTTTTTGGGGGGGGGTTAAAAAGAAGGGTGGTTTAAATTTTAAATGTGTCACTGAAAGGCGGACCGTTAACTGACACGGGGCCATTCAACCCCCTCTTGGGGTAAACAAAAGACCAACCGTTTAACTTTCCACACAATGCTGTGGCTGTGAGTCATTCAAAATCACCCACACTTAAATCCTGTTGGTTGTCACAAGACAAAAACCAGCCAATAGCATGGCTGCGGGATTCAAACAGGCCAAGCAAAAAGCAGCCATGACTTTGAGTTCATTACTTTCACACACATTGAGGTGCTTATTCAAAACTCATTGCCCTGCCAGACACAACTGAAAGGCATTTGTAATCCCCAGGATATTAATTCATATCCTGTGTGGCTGCTGTTTTAATGGTACACCCTCCAGCAAATAAAGCCTTGGAAATTGAAATCAATAGTAATAAATCAGCATAATAAGCATTTCAGCTGAAGTTGGAGGGAAAATCCACGCTGTTCTGAAATCTATCATTTGACATTTATGAAAGGAACTCTTAATCCTGAGATCCGCTAACAGGGGGAGCAGAGCAGTCCGACTGACTGCAAATCAAGGCAGGAGAGCAGACAAATGTTCATAAAGGAGATGCAAAAGCTGACCCTGCACACACAGCAGCCTCCAGTCTGTAATTACAAGCAAACACCAAGATGAAAAATCGTGATGAGAGCCCACAGGGAAATATACACGCAAAGTTATAGCAATTATATTCATTATTTTTGCCCTGCAAAGACCGGAGAGTGTTTTGGGGCAAGGTCAAAGGCTCCAGAGCGAATGACAAAAAGAACATTTCAACAGTAACGCATGAAGAGGCAACACATGCATCCCTAGACAGCCTTCACATCAGTTTTATTAGAGAGTGAAGCCTGGCTTTTGTGCATTAGAGGTAGAACAACAGATAAAAGAGAGACACACAAGTTTTCATCCTTGTAGTCAGAGTATTTTTTTTGTCTGCTTGCTGGCTCTGTGTTCAGAGTACAACACACACAATTTAATGCCAGAAACACCCTAATGTCCCAAAATACCAGGAGAACAATAGCGGCGATAGGAGAATTGGTTGTTTCAGTTGTGACAAGGCAGCATGTGGCTGGAAATGAGATTGTTAGGGGTCTTTCAAAGAGAATACCGGGTTTTATGCACCGGCTGCTGCTCTCCGGTGGGAGGAGTGAAAAGGGTTAGGGTTAGGGAGACAAAACGTTTCAACAGACTGGTGGCGACATAACCAATGACAGGTCAAATGCTTATAAACATTTTGATCAATGAACTTATGCGGTTACGTGTGGATGGAGATTTTTTTGAAAACACTATAATGTGGACGCAATTTTTTTTTCTATGAGGGGTGAAAAAAGTCGTGGTTTCAAAAAGATCAGGCTACGTGTGGACATGGCCAAAGTCGTCTACACACATTTGATGACCTCCTCTGACATACACACACATTTCACACACTCATGCCGGAGGCCAAGCATTGTGCATAGAGGAGGAGAGGAAACTGAAACTGGCTCAAAAATCCAATTAATCCATGACAGGAGAGATGGTTTGGAAGGCACTCAGAAAGGAAAACTACAAGAGATAGGGAACAATACACCACTGGCCCTTGACCTGTGTTTGTGTGTGTGTGTGTGTGTGTGTGTGTGTGTGTGTGTGTGTGTGTGTGTGTGTGTGTGTGTGTGTGTGTGTGTGTGTGTGTGTGTGTGTGTGTGTGTGCGTGCGTGCGTGTGTGTTTGTATGTGTGTGTGTGTGTGTGTGTGTGTATGTGTGTATGTGTGCGTGCGTGTGCGTGCGTGTGCGTGTGTATTTGTATGTATGTGTTTGTGTGTATTTGTATGCGTGTGTGTGTGTTTGATTATGTGGTGAATGCATTAACTGTCGATCAGCGTATAGACATAAGATTTATTGGTGAAATATCACCATTATGAATGGTTTAAATAGTTGAATGAAACTAAGTTTATGCCATGCTCAAGTAAAACTTTAACTGACATTCTCAACATATCATCCCTTGTAAGAGACACAAATCAGAAAAAAACAAAACCAACAGTAGATTTATTTTCAATTTTACAACTACTTACCTGAACTCTACAAATGTATAATATTAAAAATAATAATAATAAAATAAAAGGCCTCAATATTAATATAACATTAATATTGAGGGCCAAGGGCCTAAGAAAGCTGTCAGAAGCTGAAGTCATGCATTTCTCCCTGTTTGCAGTAGGTCATAGAGGAAATTATTACAAAGAGACTCAATGATTTTCAGACTACAACAGTCAGAAAAAAAAAAGATTATTATTGGTTATATTTAAGGAAACACTACTAATACATCACTTTAGGCTATTTAAGCTGTTTTTGATTAATTTGGTTGGAACTACACAAATTGTGTATTTTGCCAACAGGCTTGATATAAATTGGTCCTTGGGCTGCTGGTATTTTTCTTGTTACTGTTCTAATATTCTCTGAGAGAATTATCTACTTTCTTGAACTGCACATAAAAACGCTCATTGTTTTGCTACTCATGATTGGGGGAATGAGGAGCAAATCAAATACTTAGGGAATGTTGTTTTTCCTTCCTCAGTCACTTTTTTTAATCTCTAATCCTTGCACAGTTTTGTGCAAATTCTATCCACTATGGGGAGCTCGGGCTAGGGAGGTTTAGAAGCTCATTCCATTGAGTGAAACTGGGGAAAGTGCATGTTTGGATCCCGGGGGATCTGCAGATGTTAATATGGGGAGAGCGGGCAGCAGCAGTGGGGTGACAGCAGGGCTGCAGCACAGCCACGGCTGGATATTGGTGTCAGATGGAAGATAAATAATGTAATGCCAATGGGATCTAAAAGCAGATGTATAATTTGAGCTGGTGACACTCCATGGATATGCTTCATTCTAATAGAAGGCACTTTCACAGCCATCAGCCACTTCTTCCAGATTCAAATGTCCACTAGAGACTGAAATAAAGCAGGAGAAAGGAACATGGGATAGGGACTGTAGGAATCTAAGCCAACAGCTAAGTCTGTTTTCACATATAAACAATCTCGACGGAACCCTAATTTCAAGCTGTAGCAGCTCTTGCCTCGTCCTAATTGACATTGTTATAGCACATGTTGATTGTCAGCTTTTTCAGTCAAAATTTCTGCAGCTGTTTGTGTAGTACATTATATTGATTTTCCCTAACGTACATGTTCCCTCCACCAACATGTACCTTAGGTGAATTGGTCAAACCAAATTACCATAGGTTTGAGTGGGATACTGAATTTGAGTGTGAAACTGAGTGGTTTTGTCTTTCATGTGACCCCGCTATGAGCTATGAGTTTTTATTTGGGGTGCACCCCATCTTTCAGTTGTAGCCAGCTGGGATAGGCTACAATGGCGTTAATGTCATTATTTTGTCAGCTGTCACAAACACACCTCTATCCCTTTACTGTACTCCCCGGTCAACTGACTCACTTGCATTACTCCAGCTCTAATTGAGTGATGCTGTAATACTCACTTAAGCACAACTGAAACCAGAAACAGTAAAGCTTTATATATATATATATATATATATATATATATATATATATATTTATTTATTTTTTTAAGGTCAATTTAATAGAGAAAACTGAAAGCAGAAAAAAGCTTATGCCTTTCTCTCCACACGCATCCCCAGTGAGTTCAACAGTTGAAGTAGAAAAGAGTTATACTGCGAAGGACAGTCACAAGGTAAAGATGTTCTTTCGCTGGGTGAAACTCATAATGACAATTCAAAGAATCGTGCTTCAGTTAGTTTCAATAGGTGGTCAGAATTATTATTAAGTTCATAGTTAATACTAAGAATAAAACAACTTTACACTGACAAATCATAGATGACATGGTTTCAGAATAAACTTCAGTCTAATGCATAAATAACATTAGAAAATAATGACACAATAACATTCTGGGCTTGTGCTAGCCATTCGCCACTTTTCCATAGGCGAAGTAAATTCCAGAGTGGCTACAAGGTTTTTAGCCTGTGTAGCCAGAGTGGCGTTCTTATTTTTAGGAAAAAAAGGCTAAAACTTACAAATGTTTTGGACTCGCGAAAATCCCAGAGCAAAAACATTGAAAACAAACTTTTTCTCTCGCTAGGCGGAGCCCATCTTCTTCTTCTTCTTCTTCGTCATCTTCTTCTTCTTCATCGGGCGCATGCCAATGGAAATCGCCGAAGTGACCCGAATGCTCCCGATCATTAAATATGTACTCGGGTCATGACCTCCTCTCGTTCAATGAAAAACAAAGGATTCTATTTTTATAAGCTAAACCCGCGAATTGGTGTACTACAAGGAGAGGACGATCGATCGAAAGAAAATGAGAATAGAGTGTTTCATAGTAGAGTTTGTGTTAAAATTCTAATTGAACAACAAATGGTGAATGCTAAGAGGGGGGAGGAGTGGTGACAGACCGATCAGAAGGTAAATGAAAGATATTATCAATACCTTTTTGTAGTCTTAGACTTTTGATCCCTATGACCGGCAGGAATAACTAGCAATGCATGTAAATATGTATTCACCTAGCTTGCCATAATAGCAAGTAAAACTTACAAGTAAACATTGAGTAATATTTTGTATGACTGTATCTTCACATAGTGAATGAAAGTTTTCAATTGTTGAATCTCACATTTACACCTGCATAAAGTAGGACAGAAATAAAGATAGTCCATCTTGAACTGTTGACTTTAGTGTATTTTTGTTGGTAAACTGAACAGAAGATTTTGCCCTCAGAATGCACCAGAATGCAGGAAAACAACCCCATTTCCTAAAAAATTTCCCAGCGGAGGCCCGCTGGACCCCCCCCCCCCCCTGGCGTGTGTGGTTTTACACCCCCTAACAATTGAAAACTTGCATTCACTATGTGAAGATACAGTCATACAAATTATTACTCAATGTTCATTTGCAAGTTTTAGTTAGACTAGAAGACATTTTAACTTTGACTTAGACACTTTGATTTTAATAAATTTGATTCTTGGTAATACTCAATGTTTACTTGTAAGTTTTACTTGCTATTATAGCAAGCCACTGTCTTGGACACAGAATGTGGCTTTTTTTGGCTTACTCAATTCTTTTACACTGAGCCACAGTGGCTTAGTCATACTACCTCCTAGTGCAAGCCATGACATTGTCATTCTCCTTATGAACAAATTATAGAAATCATACATTCAAAACTGCGATGTACATTTTCATGTTGCTGGCAACATCGAATAACAAAGTAAAATATCTAAACTGATAAATCATCTGATCTTTACTCCGGTCTGCTTCAACAATGCCAAGAGCAGAACATGTTTTGTTTTTTGGTTTTTTTGACAAACCACTCCTTTCTATGTGAAATGTGTTGTGTTTCGGTTGGAGACAATAACCTGAGCATTTTCAACATTGCTGAGCTGTAACTCGTAAACCTGAATCTGAATAGCAGATAAGTGGGGTTGTTGTTCATGACAAGTTTTGTCAGCAGGAAATGACCGATGACAAAATTAGACAGTTGTTTGGCATTTAACTACTATCTAATGTTTTGCACTAGACATATTTTTGAACTATAAAAATAACTTCAGAAGACGAACATATTCTGAAGGGCAAACAGATAGCACAGAAAATGAAAATTGAAACTGTAATAGCTGTTTTCCTGTTTTCGCAGGAAAATCATTTACGAGGAGATGCCTAGTGACTGGAAGAGAAAGCTGATGGGTAACAAAGAAGAAAATGGAAAAAAATGAAAAAAAGAAGGTGAGGTGAGAGGGTCAGCTTTATTTCTGGGGTCATTTCTGAGGTAATCAAAGATTCTGAGGCATCCATGAGTGCAGCATGTCCTCAGGAATGTGCTTCTGTATTCTACAGAAGGGTGATCAATCAGAGCTGTTGGCGGTCACGCAGATGCTCTGCTGTTCCATAACTAACACACACATGCACCAAAAGCGACAGTGATGAATTAGGAAATGCTCAGAGAGTTTTGAAGTCACTGACTTTCCTCATCTGCATAATAAACTGCCGCATGATCTCACTTTGTTCCTCTTCTTTCTCCTTTGCAACTACGTCTGTTAGGCTCTTCTACATAGAGTATACCTAATTTCAGCAATCGAGATAAAGCCATGTTGTCTTTCTCCTGAAAGAGGTACATGCAGCTAAGCTGTAATCAAACCTGAAAGAAGTTAGGAGATGACTTTGACATAGTCCTGTTATTATAATTACTTTTGTCAAATGCAGAGTGGGAAAGAAGAGCTGCTGTTTTGTTACCGGGGAACTAGGGCACCTTGACAACACTGAGATCCTGTTAGTTAAATGACATTTATTCATAACATCCCACTTGAGTTTTTGTGACACCCAGCAAGGTCCAAAAACAAGATGAGCAAGTGGCGTAAGGAAACAAGGATTTTATGTGCAAAGCAGCAATTTGAGACATAGACTTTGTATAGCTATTGTATAACTAAACAGATACAGAAATGGGACTGGCAGGTAACTGTCATCTAAACAGTGACAACTCTTGAAAGTTACTCAGTATAACTTATCTAACAATTCAAGGGGAAAAAAACAAGGCAACCTGGAAAACAGCAGCAGTTGGCTGTGGGGCAATAGATCCTCCAACACCCCAGGTGTTCCATGAACAACTGCTTTGTGCTCTTAAATTATTGCACTTATTTTTGATCAGATGCATTGCAAAAGAGCAAAACTGCCCTCGAATTCTGACCAAGGCATGTAGAAACCAAAACGATTTGTATAATTGCAAGATACTTTGTGGTATCTTTGTGGCTGATTGTCAGCACATCTGGTTCAGACTAAAGAATGAAAGTTGAATCCAAATGGGTTTCTTAAATTCACCTTGTTACTTTTTGTTTCTGTTTGAAACTAGTAGTGATGGTAGATGGTATGATGTAGGTGCATCCCAGACTATATTAATCACAAATGTGTTCTGCACACAGAGCAATGAAAAATATAAAAGTGCCAGGATGAAAAACCAGAGCCCCAGCTGAGCTGAGACAGAAAGCGAAAGCATGCTACCTTCAATCTTTCAGGTTAGACTGATGATGATACTGGAGTGAATCTCTATGAGACACAGAACACCAACACTGGTGGATTCCATTGATCAGCAGATAAAACTAAGTTGACCAGATTGGAAACTAAAGACCTTGCAGAAACTCTGCATATGGACATAACAAAAATCTTCAGATGGTGCAACCAGTGTTCTCACAATACAAAAAATGTAGACGATTCGACCACTTTCATTCTACTGTTTACAGTTTGAACATCTCCTCAGAAGGACTTTCAAAACTGTTTCCCTCTCATTATATTACAGTAGAAGTAAAATCTGAACATTTTCTGACATTTTTTGAACAGGATAAACTGAGCACCTAATCCTGCACATTCACATTCACACACACACACACACACACACACACACACACACACACACACACACACACACACACACACACACACACACACACACACACACACACACACACACACAGCTGATAATTTGCCTAGGTCTTCAGCTGACAAGTGTGAGAAGCAGGAGCTGTGACAATGCACGCGTAGAAAGTGGAAAATAAGATTAGGTGTAACTTTTTTTTCCCCTTACCTCACATATTTTAATGATCTTTTAAGGCCCTCATCCCATTTAGGAGAAATGGTGAACAAAGAAAATGAGGACCTGCTCAAATTTAATACTAATTCATTACAGCTCCTTTAGAGATATGGCCAATGCAGCGTTCAAAGACCACTTGAAGGCAAAAATTACTCAGAAAACTAATTCGATGTGCAGTGCTGAGAGAAACTTTTCTGACTTTTAATTACTTTATCTGTCTCATTTTCCTATCTGAAACACTATTTTAGTGTGAACTGCGGGAAAGGAAGGGAGATAGAGCAAAAGCAACAAGGAGGAAGAGAGGGCATGAAGGCAAAGCATTGTCGAGATGTAGACTTTGTTAAGTCTCTTCCAGGTCTTTTCAGCTGGATTTTGAAATGCCTCAGGCCCACAGTCCCAGGATGAGGGTGGTTACGGACTGTGGAAAACAGGATTATGTAACCCTCTATCGTCCAATTAATTATCTGCCTGTTTGGGGAAATAAATTCTTCTTATCTCGTTTTGCAATCACAGCAGGCGTCTTCATCCGTTTGATGGCTTGGGAGTTTTGAATCTAAGTGTGGAGACTATCAGAGAGCAAACTGATAGACCCTTCATCAACTGCAACTTGGTTTGATCATGAGAGATTTTCTAACATCCAATTAAATTCCTACACAAAACATTTCAGGTTTCATTCACGCTATTGTGAAGGAACCAAAACCTGGACTTAATTGGTTTTGTGTGGGTTTTTGAGATTTTTCCTGATCACCTACACAATATAGAAATGTGTCAGTCTGCTGTTGTTCTATTTGAGATTGTGGTGGTTTGTTCAGTGGTTAGTCTTCGAGGTCTTTGTTCTTCTTGTAGAGCAGAGAAAGTGGAGAAAAGCAAACGTCTCTGGATATGTAACCCAAAGGCCATTCTCAAGGTTGCAACCCTTTATTCATAGTTTCACTCTGGCCTGAAGTAAAAAGTGTACAGTAGCAGCTATGATACAAGAAAGCCTCCAGCTCTGGCCAAAATATTGTACCAGTGTGGGTGGGCCAATCAAAGTGTTGCATCCTTCTCTGTGGGAGTTGAAGCCCCTGGTTAAAGATAGCAGCACATCCTGAAGTCTGGATTAGCCCTGCCAAGAGTATATTCCCTGGCTTTCTCTCTCTCCTCCTGCAGCTGCTGCTCCAGGAGAGCATGTCAGTTCATATTGGCATAAAGACGTAACATGGGAGACCCAAGACAACCCACATCCACAATTGAGGTGCAGCATATCGCCACCGAGGTACCCATGGGTGCACCTCCCGGAAAAACTCCGAGGAACTCTGGCAACTATGTGGTAATCCAAAAACAAGCATACAAACAAATGCAAAGACAGTAATTGCTAATTTCTGACAAGAATGCATACAAAAACAGGCTAACAGAAAATTGTTCAGCTCAGTGAGAGGCCTGTGTGTAAGTGAGTCCTTTATAAATCCTGTGAATCATTTAAAAAAGTACAGACAATATGTTTTAAAGTGAAGACTGCTGAAGACGGATATTCCAATATTAGCTTATAATTTACTATTCCCATTGACAAACTCAACAATCTGCAATAGAGCGTCTCTCATTTTAGAAAAATGACATTCTAATACACTAATTTATTTTAGACTTTCAATGTCTTGATAAAATACAAGAAATAAAACCCACTCTTTATTCCTACATGGATTAAAATGTTCAGAAAGTGTTGTATTTCAGTCATAAAGGTTTTGAAAGCAGTGACAAAGCAGCAATATCAAACAAAAATCCAGACTCACAAAACAAGTAAAATCAAGTAGATTGAGCAGTTTATCAACGCCCTCCGCCACTCGTTTTGACAGTCATGTATTACATGTAACAGTTTGTGTGATTAATATTACCATTTTACAGTCAACAATTCAATTAAGTTTTTACATTTGAGTTGAAAAGCTGTTTTTTCTATTGTGGATGAGCATCATCCCTGATAGTTTTACATAATTTGATTCATCCTCTTTGGGTCCTGCTACACACATAACACAAATGTGTTTACGGATACAATTAAGTTGAGGGTATGTCACCAATGACCTGGTGCCAAGTTAACATTCATACATTAGTCATTTATAACTGACCACAAAAGCAAATGTTTCACTTACAATTATTATAAATATAATTTGTGGATATGTTGCAGATCATAAATAGCCATAAAAAAAATTAAAATAAAAACTTAAAGATGACTGAGCTACAGGCCACTGTTTTCTTACAAGTAACTAAATGCATACTTTGTCACTGCAACTCAGTCACAATAATTGTCAATATGACATCTTGAATCTCTTGCATGGGCTCACTAACAAGATTCTCACTAACAAGAAAAAAAACAAATGTGGCAGTGTGTGATATCTCAGTTCTTCAGCAGCTCAGCAGCCATAGCCACAATGTTATTAAAATGCAATAAATGTAAAGGAGGTGTTATATTTTAGTATCAGGTGACGATAGATAATTAAAGAATAAACACAACCTTTCTGAAACAAAGGAATGTTTTGGAGAAGTCATGATTAAATAAGTGCTGCTCAACAAGTTCCAAATTGTTCCTAGAAATTAAATATAAGTAAAAATCAAGCATATATTCTTAAAAACACATGAAGTGTCTTTAACTTTATGTTGTTGGGGTTTTTTTGATGGATAAAATAATTTTACTTATAGTAACACTGCCTCCCACCTCCTCCCACAACGGTGTGAGGGTCAGGTGCTTAAACTTGAGTGATGCAGATTACCACTGCTCACTAAAGCAAATGTTCAGCAATACATCAGCTATCTGTGGAGAATCTCAATTTCAAGAATGGCTGGTCTAAATCAGCACAACACAGAACGCTTCACACACTGATGCCTTCTTTGCTGCCTTTTTAATTGTGGTCTATTAGCTTCTATAAAGCCTGCTAGTTCTCATTATAAAAAATATCTTAGTGGTAAAAGTAATAAGCCTTGATCCCAATCTCAAACTGTGATGTGACAGTTTGGGCCCACAAAGTCCTTGAAAAAGATGTTTGATGCTCAAGGGATCAAGAAGCAACAAAACCTGGTGAATCGACAAAATAGACTTTGTCCACAATGCATTTGAAAGCAACATTTCTGAATCTAAACAGCTAAAGTTTTTTGTTTGACTTATCATCATCTCTGTATGTGACCTACAGCTGACATAAGTGTGAACAAATCTGTACCACAAAAACATGCAGGAAATGATATTGGCAGGCTGTCACCAAAGTGAAAAAAAAAGCAGTCTAACAATTTTCCCATATATCTGTTCAAAGTACAACCTGATTTTCACTCACTTTCTGTGATCCTCCATGTCTGGCTTTGTCAAATACTGCTGACATCTACTGAAAGATAATGCAACAACAATGTATGAGCATAAAGTTAGAGAGAAAAAAAAACAAAAAAACTCTTGAATTCTGATCTTTCACATTCATAGGTAATGTGTGCATTGCTGATTTAAGATCGCACATGGAAACATCCTGAATCACAAATGGAAGGATCAAACTCATGAGAAACAGATTTAAGACTTTAAAGAGCAAAAAGTCAGAGTCTGCTTGGAGTTTGAGTTTGTAAGTATCATATGGGGGCGGCCCAGAAAAGCAACTGATATATTTTAAATCTATGTTGACTCTAGGAGAATTTACAATAAACTCACCGGAGTAAAGTAAGAGGTCATTGGTAGGGCAGGGCAATGTGAGTTGTTGAGGATTACTTCATATAAAAATGTAGACAGTTGAAGTCTTTCCATCCTGAGACACCAGAGCTTTCGGCTGAGAATGGCAGCTTTAGCTTTTGACATCATCATCCTCACCAGCTTCGTGTTAACTCAGCCTTTTAAAATGGCAAGGAAAGTGTGGAGGATGCTTAGCAACACCACTTTGAATTTAAATCCCACAAACTTTCAATTTCACTGTGGCTGAGATGAGCAAGACAGAGCCACTCGGAATGAACGCAAAAAAAAAAAAAAGAAAAAAAAAATAGCAGTGCGTACTCTTCATGGGGGAGCAGGGAAAACGAAGTAGCAGAAGAGGAAGCCAATTACGCATGTGAGGGAACTGACCGTGGGAAAGTATTGCATTGGGACTGCATGTTCTGAGTGAGATAACCCTTCCATGTCATCCCTCTGTGACAACTAGAATTTTATCTGCTGCAGAGGGGGAAGAAACAGCCACCGTAAAGGCAACAACAACCTGCAGCCGAACAGAGCTGCGAGCTACAGAAGGAGATGGAATTAAGAGAGTCAAGCATCCACAGGGGCGACTAATGCCCAGCACATGAGCTGAAAGGAAATAGACCAGTGGGAAATACTAATACACACTATCGGGAACGTTGAACGGGGAGGAAAATATAACAAGCGTTAAAAAGACAGGTAATATTAATTTGGTTTGAATAAATGTCTGCCTGTACCGATATTCCCATTCTAAGTATGCTATACACTTTTGAAAGAAAACTTTAATTTATGACCAGACTACCAAATTATATCCAAACTTTTATTCAAATATACATACTTCTAGTTACCAATAATACAAAATCTCTAAATTTATGGTGCACGATGAAAATGTTAATGCAAACAGGGAAGAAACTTTTTGTGTCTTCATGAGAGAACAATTTGTGCTTGGGGAAAAGTTTCCAGTCCACACATTACATTTTCCAGTGTGGATGGAAATTTCCCATGTGCACAAGAAACACGCACCATGACTGTCAGGTATCTTCAGATACCAGCTGTATCTTCATCCTGCTGAACGGAAAGACACCAGACATGGATATGTTCATTATTATTGGTTGTATCATCAACAAATTAAATGATTATAATGTACATGATCCAGTCACCAAAACCGTTTCTCCATACCAACGCCCTAAATATGCTGGATTTTTTTTTTTCATTTTGAAAATTGTGAAAAAAGACTGATAAAAAAAAAAAAAGAAAACATTAAGCTAATAAAGGGGGGAAAATAACACTTATTATGTTCCACAAGCAATCAGACTGTCAGGTACGTAATACTTCTGAAAGCCCAACCAACAAAGATGGCCGCAATCTTAACCTCCTTAAAGGAAGTAGGCTAACATTTATTTTGAATGCACAATTTAAAAATAAAGTTGCAAAGTACAAAGACATAACAACATAAAAAAGAATGACAAAAGAACTTACTAAAACAGAAACAAATAAACCTTGAGAAGATAACAATTCCTTGATTTTAAGAGAGACTACATAGTCAGTCTACATGATCTACTAAAGTCACCAGAAGGCCTTTGATGCTTGTGCCACTGCTTGTACTCTGCTGAAGGTTCTCTGTATGATCAGGATAGTGTGTCAAATATCAGCCCAATTCTTGAATTTTAACATCCACAGCCAATCAAATACCTGCAGCTCTGAAATAACACGATGTCTCATGTCGGCTCCTGATGAATGTTTGGACAAAGGACCCAAAGTAATTACAGTTTTTCGCTCTGTTTGCTGCTTCACACAAAAGGCAAGAGCGGGGAAGGAGGAGAATTTCTTTGCTCGACAACATTAACAGCTCCATAGTAATTAAATTGCCTGACATGTTGGGTTCTTGCCTCAATGATTCATGGTCATATTTTGATGGCTATACATTTAATGGCTCTTGGGAGTCCTGCTTCAGGGGGCTCAGGCAGAGAACACTGAATTACAAAATTAATCTCACTCAGATTTTGTACCAAAGTGTAATCTTTCAGATGACTTGATAAATTAAATACATGCAAGAATACACATGAAGTAAATCTGCTTTGTCGTGTAAAAGCTATATGAATTTTGTGTTAGTTTGGAATATTGTCTGAAATATGTGCTGAGTGCTCATATAAAAACTTTCAAACTTGTTTTATACCACATAGAACAAAATGTGTCAGCCGAAATGTATGAAAACATGATAGGAACTCTGCAGAGACGATACAAATTAATTTATTTATAACAAAGCTCCGAGTGGCTTAAAGCCACAAGGCAGCCTTCTCAGCCACTCCATCCACCAAGTCAGCATGAACCAGGGCATTTTCTGGAGCAGCCCACTGGAGGCTGTAGCCGAAATGGTCTGAGGAGCAAGGCGAAACTATAGTTAATTGGCCAGCTGAGTGTTTCTAAGACATACAATATATAAACAAACCATAAATCCCTCCACAACACCCAAACAATGTATGTGAGGCTGAGCCACAGGGCAGCATCACCGTGCAGCAAACAGTGTTAAAGCAGCTCCAACAGACGTATCTCTTTAATAATTAACTTCAACATTACAAAAAATTGCTATAAGCTGATGTTTAAAAGAAATAAATGCCAAGTAACTAAATTCAGTTAGTTTTAAACTATATTCAACATTTCCTGTGGAATAAGATAAGATTAGATAAGATTTGTCAGATTATAAACTGTATTTCATACTTTCCAAGGAATGAGGATTTTAGATTGTAGGTGTTTAGATGTCGTGTAAATGCTTAAAGCAATATGCACGATATCAGGCTAACCAAAGGAATGCAGCAACTCCTAAAGCCCCCTTTATTGCCGTCTGGCAAATAAATTAAATTAATAAAACAAAATGCAGAAGCTGTACTTAAATTTAAAACTGGTAGAAAATCAGAGTTTGTACTAGATCTGTGACAGCTGACACAGAGTCAAAAAACTACAACGCAGTGCTTTCAAAAGGTTGCCTTAGTCATAAAATTACTTGTAGGATCTTCAGTCATGTTGAGATTTACACGGTTTAAATAAGAGTAACTGAAGTTTTCTTGTAAGCCTAATAAGAAACTTTCCCAGTTTTTGAAGTTAAAATGTTTCAGTTTTCCCATCTTTTCAGGACCAGGTTTCAGAGATCCAGAGATCTCAGCAGGTGTTCAGGGGTCAGTAAAGTAATTTGGAGAATTTAATTCTTATGCAGTTCAGTATATCCGGTGTATTTTCCCTTTACTCACTATATAGCTTCAGGGGATTTGATCTGGCTGAAAAAAATCAAATGGTGCATTATTCAAATGGTCATTAGTCTCACAAGCCCCATCCTTCCTGCCTATGGCTTTAGGCTTTCATTATTACATCAGTTATCAACCCATTACATGCAAATGGCTCATCCTAACGTTGGAACCTATAATATAAAATGTATCATTTACACTGACAGTAAGACAATAAGGAAGCAAGGGAATGTGGAAATATTTCCTAAAGACAGCCTGACAGCTCCTACGGGACAGGAGAAATGGAAAGGGGAAGGAAATAAGCAGAGGAAAATAAATGGGACAGGAAGAAGTAAGAATTCAATTAGATAAAATAGATCCACTAAATAACCAGAAAACAACCTCAGCACACTCGAACAAATATTTTATTAAGGATAAAAATATTCATATTTAAAAATACATTCATTAATATTAAGATGGGATGACAATTTGAGGAAAGAAAAAAAAAGTGTGTTAATGTTAATCATTTTACGTGTTACTGTTGAACTAAACATAAATAAGTTGATCTATGGCTTCAGTTTTACATTAATCCCAGTTATAAGCCTTAACGTAATGTGCAACTACTATCATTTTATGTATTTATTTTGTTGCAGCCTTTGTAAGTCTTATATCTAAGGTAATGTTTGAGTGTTTCTATTCATTCACATATGAAGGAATATTCATGGTCAGGATATGAAAAGGCGTGCATGTATAAGCAGCTTAACCCAAGCAGAATTTTTTATCAGAGTGTTTGCCACAACACCATGCTTTAAACTGAACCTTAGAATATGAAGTCTTCCTCACTGGTGTTTCTAACCAGCAATCATTGGTTTATGCGTCACAAACAATTGCTATAAGCTTACGGTATATTGATTTTGTCACCCTAAATACCCTTGAAGTGACACAGAACACGTCTGTAGAGGACATAAACCTGTCTTCAAACTCGCAACATGTTTAGATGAAAGGCAAACATTTTTTTTCTTTGCGTGTTATAGATTCACAAAAATGTAGCTTATATAGTATGTTTCTCTGTGTGAGTGACCCTAAACAGACAGATTTGTTATGAGCCTGTGGGTGTAGACTTGCAGTGTGAAATGACATGAAGATAAAGCAGAGAGAGAAGTAAACAGAAACTATGGGCAGAATTCTAATTATCAGCGGTTGGAAGACGGAGACGACGTGGATTCAGAGGAACGGCGGTTGTTTGAAGGAAAAGTCACTGGTGGTGCAACGTGATGCTAATACCTGGTATTAAAAGCTCAAGCAAATATTGAAGGGTGTAGGCAAAGCTAATAAATAATGTAAATCCACTCTAAATGTGTTTCATATAGTGAAGTGAGATTAACAAGGCGGCTGTGGTTGACCTTGTTAGCATAAGATGTGAGAGACACATCTGCAGGCACCAAAAATAACACACAATAAAGAATGAGTTTTTTGAGGACAAAAAAAGAAGATTTTCAGGTAGGCCTAAATGCTGGCAGCCATTAAGAATTCCTCAAATTAATTTCTCCTCAACTGCAGAACCGGTTTTCTGAACCACTAGGGGGGGGGGGGGGGTGCCAGTTTAATATTTAATCAATGACAGTATCAATTAATATCTTAACATAATATATTTTCTTGAAAATCAGGTGGGAAAATGAACCTAATGTGCCTTTTACGTGGCGTACCAGGTGAAATCTTCATGATTGTTTTACCTGCGGCCCAGAAAATACATGAAATTTTTTTGATACTGGATTTTATCCTGGATTGTCGTTTCCTAACATTAGTTTCCTTTTTCCCTTCCTAGTCAATGTATCTCGGTAAGAAAAAATCAACAGGATGTCAGGACTCATCTTAATCAAATGAGTGGGATTGTTATGAGTCTTGTCAATGACATGGACAGCTCAAGTCGATCAATGACATCACCTGCTTCACAGTCCTTTATTTGCAGACCTGGTATTAAATCCATGCTAATCACAGAGGGATAGTCACATTACTGTTGTAGCCACTACAAAGTGCTCATGTACCCACTGCTGAGATTTAAAATCTTAACCCGTGCCAGTCATTGAACATGGTGCTGCAAGAATGAGAAAAATCACTGTGCGTGCAATTGGAGCTGTTGAAGTCAAGACAAAAGTGTGTATTTCTATTACATATTTATAATAAAAATATTGTTTCCTACTGGTAATGCAGCCCCCATGTGGTTTAACTACAGCATATAGAAAACATTTAAGATGCTGAAAATTAATATCTAAAAGCTTTAAATTGCTTTCTCCACTTGCATTTAAATCTCTTTATTTTAACGTAATCTATTGTAAAATCCGGCCTATTAAACAAACTAATTATCTGTGTCAGCAGCAGGTTTTTACAGACAATGGTGAATCCAATGACACTGTCCCTCTCTATCTGTTTTTGCCTTATATCATAATAGTCCACTCAAAATCATTTGGACTGCATTGTACTCTGATTCACAATGATAAAACCACGCATTCATTGCTTGATGATGCAGGTGACGTGTAGCTCTCAGGGTTCAACGTTCAGCAACAAAAGACAGGAAGCTTATGGACAGATTTGTCATGATCAGTTTTCTTGTACTACAAAGTGGAATGTCATTGTCTCTTCTTATCCTTTATCATAAATATGCCACAAGGGGATAAGAAAGCAACAGGCAGGTAAAAGATCCAGAAGGAAAACTCAGCGCGCATTGATAAAAAGCCCTCCGTCACCAGGCTTCAGCCGATCACTCCCAAACCTCCCCACAACACATCGCCTTTACTCCTTCAGTGTATATTTTTTCATCCTGTTTTCATTTCTCTAGCCTGTCTATGGTCTGCACGGGGAGTTTAGTGGGTTTAGACAGACTTGCCCAAGGGGCGAGCACACACACACACACACACACACACACACACACACACACACACACACACACACACACACACACACACACACGCAAACACACACATCCTGCCCTTAACTTTCCCCTGGGTCTGATGAAAAGTGAATTTAAACTGCAGAGGAACCAACAATGACAAGTGTCACTATTTCAAGAAGACAAAAGGGGGCCAGACTCACAGTATTTTACCAACAAGACACATTTTCCAGAAGAAGAAAAATCCATTTTTTGGCTGTCTTCCATCAGTGACTGCCACTCAAAATCTGATGCAATGATCCAGCTCATGAAAGTGTAATGTGTTGCTGACTTGTTCAATATTAATGAAGGTAAAAAAAAAAAAAAAACTGTGTCATGTTTGAAACAATTGGTACCAGATTGTTACCAAACTGACTGTAATTTGTTATAGACTGGAATGGAACATGTTCACATATCCAACACTGCTCCCAATATTCTCTACTAAAGTCTCTACAAACACACACACACACACACACACACACACACACACACACACACACACACACACACACACACACACACACACACACACACACACACACACACACACACACACACACACACACACACACACACATTACTTTGTTGCTGTTTTAGTCTTCACTTTTTAAAGAAAGGCTGAAAAATTGAGTTTCATTTTTTGACTGCATGTATGATTACCTCAAAGAAAAGGTCAAAGTCTAGTCTAGCATTCTTGGGAAGGGGGGTGGGGGGGCAGACCATCCTGATCTCCAAGGAATTTGTGAGACTGTCTTACACATGTTGATATCCATGTTCCACTGAAAGAAACTGATACCTACATGCAGATTGGTGTATTATTCATGAATAAGCCCCTCAGCAGTACATAGAACCAAATGTATATACATCAACTGTATCTCTCTGCTGCGGAATTCAGATGTGTCATGCAATCTAGAGAGACCTCTCTCTGTTAATGTGCCATTTAAATGCAAAGAGCCATTATGCCTCCTCTGGTTCCTTTTTTGAGTCTCGGTCCTGGATCATCAGAGATGGTACTGTTTAAGGTAAAAAAAACCAGCACAGTGGTGATGGCAAGAAGGCCGAGGGCCAAGGTCTGCTCAGCAAATGTGCATCATCTTCAAAACCCCAGCAAGATGATAGAAGGGAGGAAAACCTTAGAAGTGTGCTTACCTTTTTGGAACCTTGTTCTGCATGTTGTACCAGAGCTGCAATGGCATTCATAACCATGAATGATGTTTTTCTTCTAGTGAGTCACTATTTACATTCATTACCCAAGTGAAATGGCAGGAGTATTTGAAGAAATCTAAAAGCAGATATCATCTCTCCTTGTGGCTGTCAGGACTGTTGCCATGCTGTTTTTAAATGCGAATTTTTTTATTTTCCTCGACACTTTTAACGTGTGTCTCCATCCAGATTTTCATGTAGTCGCATATGAAAAATGCATGAATATAAAAATTTGATCTTAATTAGTCTTAAAGCATACCTTTACAGCTCTCTGTTAAAAAGTACTTTTAAAGGATTTGTCCAATACAATGATAAGTACCTATGTCTACTTCTCTTCGTTGGTGGGGCTGCACTTTGTCATGCTAAAAGTGGTTGGCTGGGCAAAACGAGGTGATTAAACAAATAAAGATAGACTGCCTATTGAAACATAAGATTGATTAACATGCATTAAATTAACTGATAACTACTTGTTAAAAATATTTAGGTTAGGTACTATATCAGAAGCAAATGTGTTTTAGTTCCATGAGAGAAATCTTTAAGTATCTCTCTGCATGGGTGACATTGACTGTCCGCTGTGAATTCAATATAAATAATGCCAAGAGAATCACCAGTCTGAACCTGCTTTGTATCACCCAGAAGAGTAAAATTGTGTTCAATTTGACCATTAAAAGGCCAGAAGACACACTGTCGAGCACAGCAATCCCTCTGGGTTCCCACATCTTTGAAATCTCTCATCCTGCCTCACTACACCAAAGTACCCAAAAGAATATTCTCTCAAAACTGTTTCTTTTCAGCTGCAATATTTCATGTCATTGGTATTTCACTGGCTGCTGGGCCCTAATCAATACTATTGAGCTGTTACTGCCCAATAAACTAAGTTGTTGTCTCAATCGCAGTCTCTTTAGCATCTCTGAAATAATTTAAAGCCATTGGAAGGACTCAAGGTAAAGCCCGCTTGGAAAATTCTGACCTTGCATGTTCTTCCTCAACTGCAAGATGGGAAAAGCAATGGGACAAATAGACCGATCAGCTTTCATTGCGGTGTTAAGACAGATGAAGCTAACTCCATACTTGAGAAAGACAGTTGGAGTAATATTTCCACTCTAACAAGGCTGCGTGTTCACTTACAAACTTGGCAGCAAATCAATTGCACTTCATTGCACTGCATTACATACCGAACCAATTCTAGATCAAGAGAAACACATAGAAGCATAACAAGCAGGTTATATTGAATCGATTGCCTTACTGGACTTCCATTAATGCACCGCAGAGAATATAGCAAGCCCATATTTTATTCAGCAAAGACCTGACTAAGAGGCCTACGATATGTCTGGGTTTGTTTTTTCTATATTTCACCTAACTTGTTATCAGTTCATCAGGTTTTCCTCTGACATTAATTTGTAGCTGTAGTCCTTCCCATAACACATCTCCCCTCTCTCAAAAAAAGAAAGGCCCAAATTATACTCAAACAGTAGATTCAAACAGCAGTAGTGTCAGAAAATAGGTCTTCGGCATCGATATTACATCATGGCCGTGTGCAGAAGTCACACTACAGGACAGGCGATGTAACGTACGGAAAATTAAAACAGATGTCAAGTCTTTGCTACTGGTTCTCATTTTTCACGATTTTCATTACATAAATTAAGAATATAAATATCAATGCTGAAAAAAACAAGTTTTCCCCATTTATCCAGCAGACCTAATTTCTGAAGTTTATCTCTGATGGTTACAGATGTAAGAATTATGGAATACATAAATGACTACGATCATTATTTGAAATTAAGTATTGACAGCTTAAAATGTACATGATGTCAATGTGGTTTTAAAACAACCTTTCATACAAACTCCTCCAAGATGACTTTGATGTTGAGAACACACACAAAGCTATAAATGAAATATTTATCTCTTCTCCGCCAACATCCAAGTTATCTGAGCATGTGCTTATCCCAGATGAAATTGACCTTTTCTAATGGATGAAAAGGAGATGAGCATCGGCCATTGTGGTACTGGTGCTTCCTAAGGAACACCAGGAAGTATAATCAGCAATGATCCATGCTAGACTCTACAGTCCCAGGAGTTCCTTAACGTCCCCAGCCTGCCTCAGGGGAGTTGTGTCTAGAACAGCAAAACAAGAATTTGATAACTGAGAATAGATTATAAAATCATGGGTACGTGACAGCTTCTTCCATAAATTGCCACAATTTATTCAAACTAGGATCTTCAAATCATCACCATTGACACTTGGATATTTTCCCCTTGGTTGTATGCTTCCTAAAACAGGCCACTTTAAATAAATACAGTACATGGAAAATAATAGTGCAGAATGGAATTAGGCCATCTGTTTAGATGCATGGTACCTCGCAGAAAAATAAACTGTTTAAGCAAACTAGGGTCCAAGGAAATATGATTGCTAGACGATTGAGGAATCCTGGTGAGTACTGTACACAGGCACCAGCAGTAAGTCTTAAGTGAGACATCATTGATATTCAACCAAAGCTGGAATTCTCACTTTCTGCAAGGCACATGAAGGAGAGGCTGCTCTGATAACAGAGTTCATAGCAGCTCATCTATATGTACATGTAATCGTAAATCATCAGATTCTTATTTTAACACCCTCAGATCTCATTTTACATATTTGTTGCATTATCTTTTAAACTTAATAAAAGCACCGGTGGCTGGTATGATGGGAGGCGGATGGGTGTGTCTCTGGTTAAACCTCACATGCATGGAATAATCATGTTCAAAATTGGAGAGTCACTAATTAAAGCTTTTCAAATGTGTACATTTGATGTTTTTTTTTACAGAGCAAGTCATGGCAGTTTACTAGATAATGATTAAATAATCGTTTTAGAAATTGACTGTCAGATTAATGGGTAATGAAAATAATCATTAACTGCAGGTCTAAATGGAGAAATTAATTATCTTAAACAATAAAATAATGATCCTCAGCAGCTGAAAATGTTACACCCTTCAATGAGGGGGCGAAATAATTCACGAATGTGACGAGAGATATTTTCAGTCAGTAATCACTTTACTGCCCTCAGAAAAAGTACAGTACTTCAAATCTCCGGTATACACATCAAGACTTGAGTAATGTATCTCAGACGATCGGATGAAGACAGCACTGTCGAACATTGTACTGTCTAATAACAATAACAAACAAAATACATGAATTAACTAATGTTCTTGGCGCTATAACTTTTTAACCCTTATTTAGACACAATGTGAATTTTTAACGTTTTAAACCATTTTAAATCAAATAATAGTCTATTAACTTACCATCTTATTATGATTGTTATACCCATTTATAACTTGTCACAAAAATATCTGTAACATGTTATAAAGTGGTGGCAGTGGAAAGTATTGAACCTATTGAATCCATCCATCCATCTTCTGAACTGCTTTATCCGCTGTCACGGACACATCAAAAAGTTGCAAAGGTTGGTGAAAAACCAAGTGATGATGGGTGCTTTGTTGAATAAAAGAACAATCTAAAGTTAATGAAGAAAACGAGATGGATATTACTGTGGATAAAGACGCAGAAGAAGCCAAGGGGAAACCAGCAAAAATCCGAACATTTGTAGCGCAATGGCCGCGACTGTTTCCATGGGTGAGGCACGGATAAATGTCAGCACCCAAGACAAAATAATCAGTGTGCAGCTAACAAAAAATTGTGTAAAGAAGGTTCTTTCAGTCAAAAAAAAAGTGGAAAAAAAAAAAACAGTTCTAAAACTGTTTGGTTGATTTTTATTTAGGAATGACTACCAGGCTGTAAGATTTTGATAAAAAAATATGTAATATATAATTCTACTCTTTTTTTTTTTACTTAAACAGTTATGACCTCGTCATTAAAATTAACCGTTTGTTTTTTGTTTTTTTTTATTGTACTGGCAAAACTCAACCCTTGCATACAGCATTCCAAAATGATGCATAAACGTCATGTTGCCAGGGCATCACAGAGCCACACTCATACTCACACCTATGGTCAATTTAAAGTGATCAATTCACCTAAACTGCATGTTTTTGGGGGTGGGAAGAAAGTGGAAAATCCAGAGAGAACCCACACAAACACGAGGAGAACAAACAAACTATCATTTACTACATAATGATATAAATAGTATATTAATAAATTCATTCGACTTGACTCATTGACTACCACTGAGTCAAGTCTCTATCACTTCCACTTGAAGTGATAGATACAGTCTAACAGAGCTTATCTATCATATTTCTACACTTGGGTAGTGATGAACTAATCCCCTGTTGATGTCAGCAGTGATGTTTTTGGATGAGAGATCAGCATATATTGAATGAGATGCAGATAGGAAGAGACAAGAGAGACAATGGCGAGGATGAACGCTTGGAGCTCCAAATCACATCCCCTTCACTGCAACCCCTGGACCCCAGAGATTTGCCCAAGCTGACTAGTTTTGCTATAGTTAGAACAGCAAAAAATCTTCCATGTTATACGTAGTTGTGTTCATTCATTCATCTTCTTATTAGCTTCTGCTTTTTGGGGTCACAGTGGTTGCTGGAACCTATCCCAGGTGACTAAGGGGTGTGAGGCGGGGGACACTCCGAGTGCGATGCCAGTGGATTGCGGAACCACACGAAAGACAAACAACCACTCACACCTTTGGTCACTTTAGAATGATCAATTCACCAAAGCTGCATGTTTTTTTAGGTGGGAGAACCTGCAAAGAAAGAAATACAAACCCTGCACAGAAAGGGTTCAAACCTGGAACCTTTTAGCTGTGAGAGGACAGCGCTACCCACTGCTCCACCGTGCCGCCCACATAGTTATATATCTGTAAATAAAGTATTTAACTATCAAAGCCCTTTCTCAGCACTGCTTGTGTCGTTTTATGGAAGGAAATATGTTTGAGTTTTACAAAAGCAAAAAATAAAATGGCATCAAAGTCACTGTTCTGCTGCCAGTTCTTTTTTACAAAAACCTGATTTTGTCAGTTTTTTGGTGGCAGGATTAGAAGGTGGCAGGATTTGCCTGGTTGTTGACAAAACAACCAACCAATCAACCAAATAAAGACATATTCCTCCTCAATGCCTATAGTTGAGTGGACAAAATAAAAAAGATTTCTATTGACTTGGAATAGTAGGTGGTATTTTCCCTCAGATAGTCAAAGACAACCTTTACCAGTAAAGCAGTAAAGTGGTTGTAGCACTGTATTACATTATCTTAATAAACTACTCATTGATCGAGAGTCTAATGGTAGTTCAGTAAACAAACAAATCAATCAAAAAGTAAAAAGGCAATGTCTTTTTACAACATTTACTGAACTGTATATGTAACATGACTGGAGTAGATTGAAAGGAATCAAAGAGTTACAAATGAATTCAGTCATGCCTGTTCATGTTTTCCTGTTGGTTCCTAAAGCACTTAATGGTTCAAGACCACAATACATGACCTGTATTTTTATACAGCCTTGAGTTTATTTAATATAAATTGAAACACATTTATTGTAAAGCCCTTTGATTTCTTCTGTCTGTGATTCTATAGGTGCTAAACCAGAGTCTCATGAGGAACAGTATGGCTGAGACATGGGTTAAACAGTAACAACCATAATGTACTGTAAAAAAACAAAACAACACAAAAAAACAAAAAAAAATTAATCCCCTTCTCCTCAAGTTGAAGTGATAGATGAGTAGATAATGACTGAAGTTTAATTTCACTTTGGGGTTCTTTTTGAACAGCAAGTTACAAAGTCTTATGATTAATCTTTCCCAAATCCCTCCCTGAATATGTTAACGCCTTTAGTGTGTAGCCAATCTGTTTTTACTTGTGCACTAAAAAAATTCACCCTACGAAAATGCATTGATTCACTCATCGTCTACCGTTTCATCCGCTGTGGCGGGTCATGGGGAGCCAGAGCCTATCCCAGCTGACTGAGGGCGTGAGGCAGGGGAAACTCCGGGCGCGACGCCAGTGCAGCATGGAGACACAGGGAAAACATGAAAACTGCACAGAGCGGAGCCCCGCCTTGCTGTGCGGCGACAGCGCAGCCCACTGTGCCACCGTGCTGCCTACCCTACTAACATTTAGAACTAAAGTCCATTTCCACCTTTTCAAGCATGACAGCAATCCAGTCTGAGCAAAGCCCACAATAAGTATAAAATGAACTGCTGAGATGCTTCCCTAAATAGCACACTGACAATAGTGGCATTTTTCCCCTGTATAAATACTAAAAACTTGCATATTTTTGTTAATTTATTATTAATTTAAAGTAATAATGCTAAATGATTAGATGATTACAGTAAATTGCTGCATGGCTTTTTACTTTTTAATCACTTAATGAGCTAGACCTCATCCTGTCATTTTTAGACCACCTGCATGATGCGTCTCAACCCATTATAAATCTTAATAAATGTAAACTCTACCTCGTAGAAGATCCGTGGTCTGCTGGGGCCAATTGTAGGTTCTTATCAGCTGCCAGTCAAAGTCGTCCTCTTGGCCCTGTCGGTACTCACAAAACCCAGGGTCTGAGTCCTCATCGAAGGTGCAGCCAGCTACATGAAAGAACACATCAAAAGAAAAAATGTATCACTACTGTATTATACCACCACAAGCTCGCTGTAAATGTGCTAACATATCAACTACTGGGGTGTCTTTACAATTATAAAAGAAATTATATCTGGGTGGTCATCCTATACCGCCCATCCATCACCTCAAAAATCACTACCATTTGGCGCAATTAGCCCTGTGCTGTGAAAATGACCGAGCAGCCACAGGTCATCATGATAACCAGAAATAATGGGCAGCAGTACCAGGACAGTGAAAATGGGTTCTTCAGCTGATGGAGGACAATAGCAACCCTGCTCTTAGCCTATGATGGTGACCATCCCTATCTGGACTCTAATAACTACATTCACTGGTCCGCCATTATCGCACAAGCCAAGGAGCATTAAGGTCAACAAAAGACACAAATGGTTTTCTTATTTTTTGGTCACAAAGCACAGCTGTACTTAAAAAAAAACACCTGAAAAGGAATAGTATATCCTATTCATACAATGTAGTATTCATGCATGTGTGTGCTATGTTCTACCTGACCTCATCTACAGGGTTTCCATTGATACACAAGGTTCCATTTACATGTTTATCTTGTTCAAATAACATATCTCACAGAAAGCTCAACTTAAAACTGAAGCCGATGTCTTTATACATGGGACAGAAGAAACTCTTCAATCTATTTGGAATGAAGAAGGAAGTTCATTCATTCATTGCCTACTGCTTGCTCCACTTATGGAGGGTTGCTGGGGTTGCTGGAGCCTAACCCAGCTGATTTGCGGGCGATTGGCGGGGAACGCTCCAAGCACGATGCTAGTGTACTGCTGAGCCACATGAAAGACAAACAACCACGTACGCACACACACGGGCAATTTGGACCCATCACTTCACTTAAGGTGTATGTTTTTGGAGGTGGCGGGAAGCCGGTGAATAAGGAGGGAACCCACGCAGACATGGGGAGAACATACAAACTTCAAACAAAATGGAACTGAACCCAGAACCATCTTCCTTTATCGAGCCTAACTTTTTAGTTTAACTTGAAGTTTCTGTACCTGTAAAAGCACTTTTTTGAAAAAGGTGCTATAAATTTCAATTTCAACTCTAAAAACCGAGGGCTAACTATTGTATTGACCTGTTTACAACTTGTCTGACAGGTCACATTACTTCACCAAGTGGATACAATTAAAAGCTCAAGTGTTGTGTCCAATTGTCCAGTTTAGTATCTTCATATACCTTGCCATTGACTCTCTTGTCTTTTCCTGTCTTTATCTCGTTCAATTTATGCTGATTTCCTATCCGAAAACAGCACAGCTGAAACCAACAGGGGATTAGTTTATCCCAGCTTTTTTTGTAGGTACTATGCTAGTGTCTGCTTCATCAGTCCATCATTTTCAGTCCATGTGAATCAAGTGGCATAACAATCAGCATTTACAAGTCTGTGGCCACGCGACTGTGTTTTAGACAGGCGGTTTGTTGCAGCACCGTTGCAAACCACCCCTAATATGGCAAAGTCAAAACTGAGCCAGTAGTCAAAAAGATGCATTTTTTCGTTAGCTCATCTCTGGTCCAACTTCTCTCCCTATAGTGCATATAGGGTGAAAAGGATGATGAAGAGGAAGGAGTCAGTTGAATTACTTCAATCATCTATTTGGAAGGACTCAAAGGCACATTCCTTTGGAGGCTTTCTTATAGTGCCAACTGAGATAGACCAAGAGATCACCGGAGGGATAGCACTTCTCACCTACAAGAGCATCTCAAGATCCCTCAGAAGTGTTCCTGAGGAGACGGATGGACTAATGCATTATCTAGTAAGGTTTAGTGAAATTTAAATCAGGATACATGAGCTTATCAGGCCATAATACATTTTATTTTTCAAGCACATTTCTTTTACTTTAAGAATCATTGGAATTGATAATAATTTGTAAAATTGTTCATCAACCTAACCGTACCTGTATTAGCAAAATAACATCATCATCATCATTGTAGATGCAGCAAAAAACATTGAAATTGTTTCATCCCTGTATCTAACTCCAAGCACCCATAGTTCATTGGAAACCCAGAAGTTACTTCCCTAACAGATCATATTAAAGCTTGGCAGTGGGACTGCTGGTGTTACAGAAATACTCTGAGTCTTTGCCAGCTTCTATTTAATAGTATCCCATTTGGCTTAGCTGACTAATGTTGTTTTTTGTGATTTCTTTACAAGCTCCATCTGTTTACTTTAATAATTCAAATGTTTTGAGGGAAGAAACATTGTGTGTTTCACTGTTCTTGCTGACAATCATATATGATCTCACTACCATCACAAACATCCCCACTGCCCTGGCTTGTTTTCTTTCCGCTTACAGCCGGGTGTTTCCGGGTGTGTAAGCAGATCAGAGTTTTAATTGCCTCCTGTGTGAGTGCTGCCTTTTGTGCTGCTTGTGCAGTTATATGAGGATGAGAGGGCCGAGTGGTGGTGTGTGCCCTGCAGTGAAGGCCTGACTTTCATCAAGATCCCTACAGCTCCAGGAAGGAATGTCACCATCAGACACGTTCCACTGATTCCTCTCGTTAGGCCTCATCTTCCCAGCCTCTTTTGCTTTTAGCGTACATGTTCTTTTCAGTGCCCAAATAAGTTTCTCTGGTAGCAGGAGGGCGACCCCATGTAAATAGAAAACTCACATACTGGTGTGCATTTGTATGCATTTCTTAGAGTGTCTGAGGCTAAATGTTTGTGCGTGGTTAGCTGAGGCTGTAGATTGTTCTGAAGTTCACTTAAAAATCAATAAAATATTAATGAATCCGTCAATGTCACACAGGCGCAATCTTTCTCACAATGTGCAACAACTGTGGCAATTAATTATTTGTGTTCATTATTGCAGCAGGGAGTCTGGCCAATGAAGGAAAAAGATTCCTCAAATGTCCACATATTATGAACTTAAAGATGAAAGACAGCGGCTTTGAGAATGCAAATTGCTTATCAGAGACCCAAAGTACCCAAGCAACGCACCGCCATGCAGCACAGCAATAACACCTAGAGAGGATGGTGACAAGCCCTGAGATAACTTTAATGAGCTGCTGCCACATCTAACAATTTGTTTCAGGAGCAGAACAAAAAGGTAGAAATAAATAAATGTGTAAATTATCTCTCTAACCTTTCACGGAGGTAATTTGTCAAACAAGACCCAAGTTTCATGGTAGATACCACATCAAGAAAGTGTTCTGTGTCTGGCTCATTTTTCTGTGTCAGTTCAACTCTATCCTCAGACTGAAAGTCACCAAACTTGGTTAATGTTGTTGTTGTTGCAGGAGATTGGGTTGGCAGGACAAACTGCATACTGATCAAGGAAAATGGTATCATTTTCCTTTTTGTATCAAGCAGCAAAAGTTGTACTATGGAATGTCTGATTTTATATGTCTTTACTGCATCTCTTACAATGAAAAGTTTGCGCAATATAATATTGCTGCTGAAATTGTATATTGTCCAACACTAAATGACACTATGCTGATGACTTTGGTTGATGCTAATACTTATTTAAGAGACTAGTCTTAGTCTCTCTCTCTCTCTCTCTCTCTCCCTCTCTCTCTCCCTCTCTCTCTCTCTCTCTCTCTCTCTCTCTCTCTCTCTCTCTCTCTCTCTCTGTCTCTCTCTCTCTCTTTCTCTCTCTTAGATGCTGTTAACGTAACTATCTTGTAATACCGTAAATGTCATTTTAAAAATCAAGAAATCTCTCTCTCTCCCTCTCTTTCTCTCTGCCTCTCTCACACACAGAGAGAGAGATAGAGAGAGACACCTCTTGATCTATTTTGTTATATATGTACTGTATATACACCACACACACACACACAAAGAGAGAGCGAGTCGTGCAGAGAGACACTGTTGTTAATTAATTATGCACAGGAACAGTATGCTCAGTAATTTCCTTAAACAGCTGGCCATTCCTTGACTTCATTCAAAGAGGAAGAAATACTGCATTTGGTGGGTACTTTTCTTGAAACGTCTTCTTCAGTATAATGGGGCAGCTCATTGGTGTTTTAGATTACAGTACTCTTTAAAGGAAGGAGACACATCAGACAATAGTTGTCCATGGATTCATACAATGATTTGGTCTTTTCAGGGGTTTGTTGAATATAATAAAATATGAAGTATAATAGACAGTCTGCTCAGCCACATCATCACTATTGTAATTTTCTAAATTCTACTACTGTACTATGATTTGTGTGTTTATGTATGCATTTTAATGTTTTCTTGATCTATCTTGTTAACTTTGAATGTTTTTGCTTTCTTTACAACGGCATTTGAAATACTTTTTTTTTAATTCTCAACATTATACTTTGTATGTATTTATATATCGCTGTGCACCACATTGAATTGTCTTGCATTTCAATGGTGCCTTAAAGTAGAGCTTGCTCATATAAGTCTTTGCCAAAATACCCAAGATACTATAAATTCATGCTTAAAATGCCTCATTTGTGCATTTAAATCTAATATCTAACTGTGCATCCTGATTAGAATCTTTTTTTTGTGTTTATTATCATCTGGTATTTTTTTATGCATTAAAAATGAGACATAGAAAATTTGGGGATAAACTAGACAAACTACCGATCAGGCTATAACATGATGTGCATCTTGGACTAAATGTCACTAAAAAAACAATCTGCTGCAACCCTAGAAACAAATCCATGTTGTTCTAATGCAGCCTCTGCAACGGCCAAGCATCTGGACCAAGGAAACAAAATAAATCTACATGGTGCTGAGTAAAAATAAGAGAATAAAATTTGCTTTTGCTTATTTCTTGACTTTAAGAGACACATTTAAAAGAAGCTTTCTAATGTCCACAAAATTAGTTAGTATTACCAGAATCGCTGTTGTCAAGGAAAATTGCCAGAAAGGCACTGGTGTGATATTAATGAGAGAAGATGTAGACCAGTCTGAAAGTCCCTATAACCGAGCCCAGGTACTACTATAAAGCCTGGATGACTTCTATAGTGGACACTACAAGCCCATTCAGCAAACACTGTGTAAATACATTGTGATGGAGAGGGAGGAAAACACAAGCCATTTATCCTGGAAAGGGAGAAATAAATTAGAGGAGCAAATCAGAAACAGTGGATTCAGTGAAGAGCACTCAAACCAGTGACGGAGAGAAGGAAAAGGAAGTAAAGAGGGGAAGTTGAAAAGAAAGCAAATCACACAGAATTATAAGAGGATTTTTGGAAGACAAGTTTGTATATTTTTTTTCTCTGTAAAAACCAGACAGTATAAAACACAAAACGGTAATCAAAGAAGTCTGGGATGAAGATGCGGTTCTACTGATCACAGAAATCTAGCGTGGTTCTCAGATGTGCTTAAATCTTACAGATTTAGCAATAATTTTCATTTGCAATTGCTCTAACAAAGATACCAGTGATTTCATGTTGTAGGAAGGAGTGGGGACTCACATATTCTCATATATAGATCCATACTTGTAATTTAAGTGTCCAATGCAAAGATCACCTCTCATTTGCTCATCATGCAAATTGTAACCAAAATTTAAAAAAAAAGACATGCTTTTTGTTTGCATTATCTGACAGAAACATGAATCTATTGCTGGATTAGTTGTTATATTCCAGTGAGAAATAGTTACATCCCGCAAAGTGGTGATGTATTGTAATTGTCAGTGTTTGTGTGTCCGTCCATCCGTCCGTCCACCAAATATCTTCACAACCGCTACAGATAGAAAGATGAAACAAAAAGCAAATTACTCAGGCAGCAAAGGAAATGGAAATGAGATGATGACCTTGACCTTAAGAAAATTACGTCAAGGTCAAATATCAATTTTTGTACATTTTTTTAAACTTATATTGAGGGAGGCAAGGGGATGAAAATTAGATCACAACCTTGACCTTGAAAAACTAGGTCACTTTTATACCTTTTTAACGCCCAGAGCAATATTGTTGGTTGTCCTGAGTCTGTCTACTACAGTATACTGTATCTCTTTTATTTGGCAGTGGCCAAATAAAAAGCCAAATTCTCGATAGTACAATATAGAATTCATTGCTGTGACCATTATGAAAGTATGTCAGGGTAAAATTTTGAATTCAGGGGTGTCACGGGATGTTCCAGTCTCTGACTGCCTTGTTGTAGTTGAAGTTGTAGAGGGTTGCAAACACTGTTTATCCACTCAGTGTCTTGATATAGCAGCTTTGTTGGAGCTGAGGACTCAGGATGTTCTGTGTCTCCTCGTTTGATTTTAGATGAAGCTCAACCACTAGATGATTTTCATTTGTGCAAGTAATCCCATCAGACCTGACAGATTTACTTACAGAAAGTAGATTATGGAATGAGGGACGGTGAGGGGGAGGCGGTTCTGCAGCTTATCAATAGCGAGCTAGCAGAGGACTCATAGAACATCCAAAGCCAAAGCAAACAGTAGCATGTCCGCATCAGATGCTGCAAAGCTTCATATCTAGGAATTATTTAGCTAATTGAATAACAACACCTGGCTTTTCAACTGCCTAGGATGATCTTAGAGTGGCCTTTTCATGGCCACTCAAAAAAACACAGTCAGACACTGATTCAACCTAAAAATGCAATTTAGGCTGATCAGGCCTATGAGGTTTGAAGATGACTGAAGAAAATACCAATAACATGTTTATTGCCTAGCCAGTATTACATTAACCATGCAGTTTGACAACCACAACATAAGAGAAAAAGTTGTTCTCCTTGGGAAAGGGAGACTAGATCCATCCCTGTTAGTGCTGTGCGGATTAGTCTGTGTCTTTATTTAAATTAATATTATTTATAGCTAGAAAGTATGTATCCAAATATATATCTTTGTGCATGTGAATACAGAATTTGTGAGCAGGTGTATACATATATCAGAGTACAATGCTCTAACTCAACCAAAATGGACTAAAAGGTCTGATCCAACAGTCACTCAGAGAAAACAAAAGGCTGCCAACTGTGATAACTTCTGTGAGTAAACAAGTTGCACATGGAATGAGAGAGGGATCTAAATGTACTTGGCAGAGTTACAGCCATCTTTCATCACGATTACGGTGACTTTGCTGGAGGTATTCAGTTTTGATTTACAGAACTACTAAGCTGTTGTTACCTTAAGGAAATGTACAGTAAATGATTGGTAATGATTTTAGAGCGGTCAGCGATCAGTGCACTGTAGGGCATTTGCTGTTGTTTCATTGCTGGTCTGCAAAGGTTCCAGTCCCAAACGGTGTCTCCCAGTAGCCGAGGTAAGCCATACCCTGACATTTCTGACTATTAAGGATAGACTTATACTGTCCTATACAAACTACCTGCAGAGGTTGTTACATGTGTTTAAAAGAGATGAATTTGAAATATTTTGATACGTTTCTATTAGACCTGGACACTGGTCATTGATTTCTCAATGTACTTGGAATTTTACTAAATTTCTGTTTGGGAAAACAAGAGAAATGCCATTTAGCTGCTGAAGTATGGATCTAACCTGACTCGACACTTCAGCTCGAATGATCTGATCCTTGTACAGCAGGATTAAAAGGGTGGCTGCGTGATATATGAGCCTGCAAGATGGAAAAATAGATAGATACCAGAAGAGAGAAAGGCTTCAAGCTAAGATATTCTCCATACGTTTGCCAGCACGGAGACAGTAGATAAATTCTCTTTCAGCAGCTTATTTAGATAGAAATGAGTTACAAAGCACCCACTGCAGACAAAGCAGATACGTTTCATCAGGGCAGACTCTGTCCTTTCATTTCTCATTTAATCCCCCCCGCCATGGAGACATCAATTACAGAGCTCCATCTCCCACAATCAGAAGCTGAAGAACTACTTAGCCTGTTGATGCTATTGTTAGAGATGTCATGAGGAGAAGGCTGCATGAATAGAAGTTGATGAAAAACAGACCTTGTCCAATGGGGCTCAAATCACACTAACTAAGATAATGGATGGTTTTTCTCCAGCACCTGCATTACAGCACGGATCCACTTCACCGATGGAGAAAGAGAAGAAAGTTACAGATTCACTTACTACAGTCACATATGAAAATTTAATCAAGAGTGCCAGAGGACACACTTTTTCCTTCATGTAGAAAGCCACTCCAAGCATTTATGTCAAATCAAGTCTTTTGTCGGCAGAAAAAAAGATTTGCTTTAGAAATGACCTAAATGCATTATAGGTGGGATAATTACTGCTATTCTTATCAATACGTCGATACATATCGGTCAATGATTTTTAAATATAGGTAATTTGTAGAGAAAGTGAACTGACTTCAAAATCAAGCCCATTCAATCTGAAACAGCCTGAATCTATCCGCTAGATTTTAGTCGCAGTTATGGTAATGTGTGCATAGATTTACACATCATGCATGACTGGCTGGGGCCACGACAACCAACTGCCTGGCGGCACTTATGTTGATTTCCATAGCATCAAGTGGTAAAAATAAGAGCTTAGAATTGCTTAGAGCAGACTGGACTTATTCATGTGAAGCCACAAATTAGGAAACAACTGCAGCGACCGTGATAGTGATGGTTAATTATTGTTGACTTTGTTTACCATGGCTGCATAATACATTAAGCGCTGCTATTCTCTGCAGGTGGTCAGCCACAAGAACAGAATGCTCTGTAAATTATGTTAAGATTTCATTACTTATGTTACATACAGAACATAGTATGCAAATCAAACAGGATAAACTAACAGCAGGAGAGGGAACATGCCCAGAATGAGATGCAGAGATTCCCTCCCCTACTCGGTCCTCCAGCTCACATCACCCTCGTCCCTTGGGTGCACCAATTGGCTGCAGGGTCCTGACCTCTATTACTGAAACTGACTGAATAGCCTCAGTAGGGACATGGCTAGACAATTTCCAGTAACACACCTCCTCATTTACACAACAGTGTGTAAGTGTTGTTCTAGACCAGTCACAAAGAGCATCACATCAAGACAGGATCCTGAGAGCATTTAAGTATTATAAAAAAAAACCCTATTAGAGGTACAAGGTACACTCTATAAGTTGGTCAGGTGTGAAGGAAGTCAAAAATGTCATCCCCAAAGTTTTCAATTTGCTGAAAAAAGTTTTAAAACTATAATTTTAAATCAATGACAGATAGGAAATTTACATTTTAGAAGCTAAAAACCAGCACACGGCTGTGCGATAAGGTGGTGACTCCTCCAGGGTGTGCCACGTATCTCTCCCATACCCAGCTGGGATAGACTCCAGTGTAACCCCCCCCCCACCACATGTATTTCAGGTAATTCAACAAGATGAATGAATGAATGGATGAATGAATGAATGAATGAATGAATGAATGAATGAATGAATGAATGAATGAATGAATGAATGAATGAATGAATCCAGCACATCCAAGAGTTTATTTCCATCCAAGCACATTGAATGAATGAAATATTACAGTTTAGTGTAACAGTTACATTAATTCAGAATTTCAATTTCATGTTGTTTTCATAATTCACTGCTTGTAGTTATATATTATTAAGTTGAATGAAGTGAAACATGCATAGGAACCTTATGTGTTTACTTTTGTTATTATTATTACACAAGGATAAGGATTTTTTAAATGAGGTATTTTGTTTATTTTATTTTATTTTTTTAATTTATACTCCTTGACTCAATGGGCCTGTGTCACAAAGCAGGTTTACTGGAAAACCTGTGTAAGTTAACCATGAAATTAAGGAAAACCAGGGTTTTTGGTTTCACAAAGGGAGGTAACTTAATGCAGAGTCAGAGGAGTAGCCCTGGCCTGTTTCATGAAGTGAGGTAAACTGAACCTCATGGTTTGTTACCGCAGTAACAGACTCTGAAGCTAACCTGGTCAGGAGCATGTTTTATTCCACTAAACCAGGGTTTCCTCTGACTACGACCCCTTTCACCGCCGCTCGCGCGGTTTCATTTCCTGGTTCTGTCAGATGGAGAGTTTGACCGACATTTGGTTTTATAAATAACTCCATATTTTTATAGGCAAACATGGCTTGTCCGCTTGAAGACAATCCCACACACACACACATCCACGACCTGATCCATCCTCATATCTACAGCAGCGCTGCGTGTAGTGCTCCGTTCAGTTTTTATTTTTTAGTTGCAAACGGTAGTTTTCTATACAATGTGGGAGATGCTCAGTGCGCCTCGCCTTGAAACTTTTACTCCAATTTTTCTATTTCCCTGGAGATAAACCCGTCAGAATCATAAAGGAGGAGCTCCACAGGATTGAAGGTGAATGATATAGAAATCTGATAAATGAATTTGAAATTATATTATCTTAATGGCATTGTGTTGCAACCTCAGAATTGGACCAGTAACTTATATTTCTTTTAGGATTTACCAATGTAATTGGCTGCATAAATGGTACCCACATACCCATCAAGATTCATGTAGATTGACTACTGTTTCAACATGTTAAAGACTATCACGGATAAACAAACATCTGTACAGATCATGTGTGATGCTGCAGACTACATTTCTGATGTGGAGGTCTGGGTTTGTTTGAGGCTGCTGAAACTTTATTCTGACCCAGACACTCAAAAGAACTTTAAATGGATTCACTGCAGGACGAGAGTCTGGGTGGAGATGACCATAGGCTGCTGAAATGCCTACGTTACCTCAGGATGATTCCTGCTATCTAGGATGGAAGAGCAGTGACATACACCATCAGCCAGAATCATTTCAGAGTCTGAGTCACCATCACCACCATCACAGTAGGCAATAAAAACATACAATAAGCATTTCCTTAGGTCACCTTTATTTATTACAAATACAAAGTTTTTGTATTGTTACAATAGTAAACATTCTAATAGTTAACATGATTCACCTGTGACCATGACCCACCTCTAACTTGTGCTTCAGTATTTATATGTCCAGATCTGCCCTCCTCATCTGGAGGTTCTAATAAACCATTTCTATTTTCTGAATTTTTTTTAGAAAGTGAATTCTTTAACAGCTGGGACTACATGACTAGGACATTAAAAAAAACAGTTGCATATGAATTCTACAGAATGAACCACTGGTGTTTACTGAGGAAATATTTCACTGTGATAATCTGTGCAGTTGGGACCCTTCTGCTACTGTCAAGCCATGTTCTGTTAAAAAAGGATGAGAATGTGTTAATACTTCAGCCACACTGTATTGCACTAGAATGCCTCACTGTCTTGCACAAGAATGCTAAGCAATGGGAAGAGATCAATAAGTAACATAAGATATTAGACCAGCTTTGTTTTCTTCAATTTCTACTTAATTTATATTTCTTTTTATCAATTATTAACTCCTGTGTATATCATGTGACTAAAATAGACAGGAAATAAAACCTGGAAAGCCTTAAAACAGTTATAAGCAGTACAATGTCAACGGTATTGATGTGAGAACTAAAGCAGCTTTGGCTATTACTGCATCAAGGAAACCATGCAAAGGAGCTATATGCCAGCTCTTGATTTCAGTTCTTAGGTAACAGTGGTATACACAATGGTATGAATGTTCTTTTTCTCAACTGTTTTTGTAATGTGCATATGCCAATTTACTGTTCTATTTACATAGCAATAAAACATTTAAATATATTTCCTTATTGAACAGAACTTGATATAGATGAGAGCACATTTATTTGCATGACAAGAGCATTATGTTGATGATAAAACAACTAGAAAGTCAAACATCCACTTATCATATACTGTACAATATCGAACATAATGAGGATGAGGAGGATCACTAATGAGATGAAGCAGAGGTCTAACCTGTGTGAACAATGTTTTTATACTTCATTCTCAGCTGCTGAAATGTGGGCTTCACCCCCACAGGTTTACCTCAGGTTTTGTTAACCCTGTCCTTGTGAAACAGGCCCAATGACATAGAATAGCACTAAACATAAACAAACATTAAATGTGATTATTTGGATAAAACAAATGGAAACATTTGATGTTGTGGAAATAAATTTTTTTTTTTACACAAAATGAAATATGACTAGGAGCATTTTAGAGTGCCTCTGCTTCGCCAGCACCACCTGGCACTGTTCAAAAGTTTAACACACTGAGCACGCTGCCAGTCAAAAAAGCCAATTGTCGAGAAGTTCTACAAAACACATACGCAATGAATATGCCACAATAGCTCCCACGCAACCAAACAATAAGCAAAAACTCTCATAATAGGAGACTGTAACCACGGCGATGAGCGGTTCTGTTTGAAAGAGATCACTGCTCCTCAGAGACATTCGCGCTGTCTTTGCTTCATCTTAATTACAGCTCACACCTCCCTCTCTCTCTAAAAAGGAGAGAGGAGAAGGCTTTGATTCAGCCCTGTGGAACACTTCATCCTTCCCTTCCGGTGGCATCGTTTACTTCCTAAGCCGTTCTGTTGTCTGCGCTTTGCTTTTTATTTTTCACCCCACTTGTGTTGAGGACGCATCCAGAATGTTTCATACAGCAGCAGAAGGTTATACCATTCAGCCTTGCATATGAGAACTGTGAGTCTTGTTATTCAGTAACAAGAGGCTTCGGCAGCACTTCTTGAACACGATGCACATTGAAATGAGCACTTGTAATAAGAGGCTTAGCTGTGAAAGTGCTGTGCATTATAATGATAAAAAATATTACCCAACTGTCTAAGATGCTGACATAATTGTCCTTCAAGCACTTACTGGGCTTTTGTGTGCTGCTTAACACCACCACACAGTGAAATAATGCCTCAAGCAACTTTAATGTCTTTGCAGGAAATTAAGAAGGAAGCGTGATAGGGAGGGAAGAGACGTCTTCAAATGTCATTGACTGTTCTGGCAAGTACCTGTAAATGAATGAATGCTAATTCTCCCAAGACTCTGAACTTAAAACCTAAGTAATCAAGAAGAATTGTAATAATAAGTTATAAGCATTTAGTTGAACTAGAAAGACAAGCCTGGCTTAAGATTATATCTCAATCTAAAATCTTGTGAGAAATGACATCAACAAATTTAGAGGATTGAAATCAGACTTTAGGCTATAACACTTGAATTATAGCTAAACTCACAGTCTCTGAGTAAAATCCGCTCTCAAACTCAGACTGGTATTCTTTCAGATCACCACTCGTGAGAGACTTCTCCTTGCGACTTTTGTGGGGTTAAAAACAAGCATTTTAAGCCAACATGCAGTTTCCCTAAAGAATTAAATGCAGCTGGATACATGAGTGACTCGAGACGTTTTTTATAAATGTGACTTCATTTTACAACAGAAATATTAAGATTGTTTTCTCCAAGGACACAGAAACTAGACAACCTTCATTTAAACTGATACAAAAAAGAGCACAAAAAAATGGCAGAATGATAAAAAATTCCCAACGTTCAAATAAATAAACCAATAATGAGATTATACAAACATAATTACAAAGCACTCATGAGATTTGGACATATGGATACACCGTAGCCTTGGATGTGTTTGAGGTAGATTGAAAAATATGGAATACACAGATGGGTAGAATGGTGGTGCAAGTGGGTAACACTGCTGCACTACAGCAAGAAGGTCCTGGGTTTGATTCCTTTCTGTGTGGAAATTGTATGTTCTTGTCTTTCATGTAGGCCCAAGAAGACTTTGCATCTTGTTTTGTGGTGTACCCCGTCTTTCACCTGTAGTCAGTTAGGCCCCAGCAAATCTGCGACCCACAAGGCGAATAAGCGACTGTAGATGAGACAATTACAATTGTCTCATCTACAAGAAAATCGATGTATGGATGGTTTGAAAATATGTATTCAAGGATAGAATCCTTTTTTGTGTTTGCTGAGCACTATGCAGCCTTGGCAGAGGTCTGCACTCTCAAAATGTTCTTTTAATTTGAAATTAGTTTAATGATCAAATGATCAGAGCTAATTGTTGAAGTTTCACACAATTCAAGCTAATAGCAAAAGTATAAGGCTAAGAGAGAACATGGAAATTACCTTGGCAATGAGTCCAAGGGAGACTAAGACAGTGAAAATAAAGCTTAATGTGTCTACAAGAAAGCAAGCCCTGAATAATATATTGTCAGGATGGGATCCAATCAAAATAAAACCAACCCACAGGTCTAATGTTTCGGTGACAAAATGCAATTTCTATAATTGGAATATATAAAATCCACACTAACAGGATTCTATAGTGAATGATGTAATAACTGCAGGATAACACAATATTTCATCAGAATGTCACAGAATCGACCAATACCTCAGTATAAAGGCTTCCAAACATTTTGTTCAACACCACAGCGATGGGTTTGGCTGCACAGTATCACACACAGGCCACATTAACTTTCTACTGCCATGTAAAATTCAGTGGATTCTTTACATCTGTGCTATCTAAATTTGAAAGGAAAAATTACTGATGCATTCAAATGTACTGTGCATGTGTCAAGGTATCTTAAACGTCTCTGAAAATATAGATCAAGATTGGATGGCAATAAATAAGATATATTGAAAATATGCACTGATAAGAAGGTGCTATTAAATAGTTTGCCACACAATTATTCAGAAATATGCAGAATTAAACTTTATTTGGACATCACATTTAAAATGTAACACAGTGTTGCCAAGGTGTTGAAGAAAATATGACAAAACGGTGATAACAGATAAAACATAAATAACGACTAAGAACAAATGAAAACAAAAATGTAATAAGTAGGACAGTTGTTTTGATTTCATTGGAGTGGTGTGAACATGCACAATATCAAGGACAGTTTTAAACCCTTTGGTATAGAATATCTTAATTGTTTAGAGTAGCTCGTATGGTATGTATATTTATGCATGGAAGATTGTATATGTACTGCATTATTATATTCTTATGTGGAAAGCTTGCCCTTTGTGACGACGACGACGACGACGACGACGACGACGACGACGACGACGACGACGACGACGACGACGACGACAACGACGACGACGACGACGACGATGACGACGAAGACATTCTGGGAAAAGTTTTTACTAGAGAAAATTGCAGCCACTACAATTGCAAATCCAGCATGACATTAATAGACAATTTTCTACAGTAAAGTTTTTGAATCCATTAAGTGTAATCTTGATGGAATACGCTGTTTTTCAATACACAATCAGGCTGGAAAAAAAAGAGAATGACACACCAGAAATACAAAAGATGTTTGCTCATATGAACTGATGCAGTCCCAATGAATTCTCCAAGAGTGAAATCGGAAAATTACTTCGTTTTTTATCATGTTTAGAACAACAACAAAAACACACCAATCCCTGTGGGATCTTAACCTAAAAAAGCATCACAATGTTGGTTTACATGAGAGTTGTGTGTAGTTTCATGACCTCATGATGGATTATCCATGGGCTGTAAAGCCCTCAACATTCTCTAAAAACTTCACTGTGTCACCAAGTTCTTAATTAACTTAAGTTTTAATTAGGGGAGAAATGTGGCTGAATCTCATAAAAGACAACATTTTTGCCTCTTCTTCTAACAGTCTGAGCACTTGTTGGCGCTTCACAGATTGCAGCTCATCACTTGAGAACAGCAGCACAAACATGTTACAACTCAGGCTGGAAAACACAGCAGCTAATGAGATATCATACCGAAAACAACTATGAGCAAAGAAGCGAGATGACAGCTTCTAAGATATAGTCTCTACAGTGGTGTCTGTAATTACTACAACCAGAGGCCCGCCTGACTTCCACTCATTGGTCAGTGAGAAGACTTTGATGCATCCTCAGAGAGTACGTGTCAACTCTGCTGACCCGGCGACGGATGATAACCTCCATGACGGGGCAGGAGAAGCTGATAATTAGGTGCTTAGCCATCGTCGTGCAGAAGCACCAATCTGACACACAGACCCGTGGAGCCACTGGAGACATGTTAAATGTCTGTGGAGCAAGGAAAAGGAATTACAGAGGCTGGGACTTTGAGCTGCATATTAATTGTATCCAATATAGAGGCTAGTGTCCAAAGCTCACTTGGCCATCTGGACTCAGTTACAGAGCAACTGGGACTATTTGTGTGAATGCGTGTGGGTACGCATGTGAGTGGACAGGCAACGCCAGTCACACAGACATATGTGCAGGCATGTGGAGCAGCAATGTGAGTCTTTGGGATATTAAACAAAGAATGGGAGTTTATGACCTGGTAATATCCATTATGACACTTAAGCTGCTATTCAGTTAATTTTTTAAAGCTCTCCATCCATCACTCAGGCAAGACCAGGGAGATAGTTCTGATCCCATCTTCATTTAGCATTCAATCGCTCCAACAGCTGCCAATATTTTATAGGGAGCAGCATCCAGAATTGGTAGCACAGCAAACTCCCCTTCATTTCACTCGGCATCCCTCCTTCTTAATATGAGATGTATTCCAAGAACAAGAACACAATGAGGAATCAATAGAGAAAATAACCTAAAGCTGATCTTTCAATAAAACATAAACTTTATTTCAAGGGTCAGCTGTAATAAAAAAAAAAGTTCATACAACTATCCAAAGCTTAATTCAAGTGTTTTGGCAGAAAACAAAAGCCAACAGCCAAAAGCCACCACAATATTTACATACGTTTATGTCAATTTTTTTTTTAGACGTTATATAAAAAATACCTGTAGATACACAACAACACCCAAAATGTGCCTGTATGGATTTAAAGAAAATAGTAATAAAATATTCGGTCATCAGATAAATAAACAGAGGAATGTACTCTATGTATATAAGGGGCACACTTTATCCATTGTGCTATCTGTGCCCCCACATTTCTTATTTAAGGTAATTTTTGGGTATGATCTAAATAAATGTGTATAATCGGTTAACAATATAAAATACCACATTATCTGACAATCAAAGCTGTCAATAATATAATAATAATGTAATGTAACTGAACATTAAGAAATATTCAGGCATCTCCTACAAAATTGTACTTATATATAATACTTTCCATTAGTTCCATTTCATTAAATTTGAATTTATTTCATGTTAATATTTTATTTTTTTACTGGCAATACAAAGTGGTACAAATAATTGTTGAAATTTAATTTGATTATCCTATATTAATCTCCTCATCTGTAATTAAAAAAAAAAAAAAAGATCAGTAATAATGTGTACATCAGTCTTGTGATTTGGATCCCTTCCAGTATATATAAATAGTTCTTTGGCCCCCTATTAAAATCACATCAGTAATTTTTCTACAATCCTGCCAAGGAAGAGACAAAATCAAACAAGTCAGACCTAAGCTATACCTCCCTAAAGGAGGCAACACAGCCAAAAAGAACGGCAAAGCTAAATTTGCATAACCCCACACTGAAAACTGTCCTCTCAAGGTGAGCTGGTGGGCATCTTTCCAACACCCAGCCCTTTGCAGGCAGTGCAGTAAAAGATGTGGGCACCAAATTGTCCATATGTCTTCCACCGCTCAGGTTGTCTGTGTCATTGGGCAGAACGCAGAGAGTGACCTCACATTATACATTCACTCTCTTAAAAGGGGGGTTGAGATTGGTTCCCACACCTCATGCAGTGTTAACATTATATCAGGCTACTAACTGGGAGAAACCCATTAGCCTTATAGTGGTAATTTCTTTCTGAGAGGAAAAGGTTTCTGTAGCGTATGGATGTGTGCCAAGAGTTCGATTAGCTGTCTGGAGGGACCCCAGAGGCAGAGATTAAAGCAATGTCGCCAATTTTCATGAAACTACTTCCCAAATAGTGACAATAATGATGTCAATGTATTGCATAAATTATACTACATTATATTATGTTGATGGAAAACAATGACAACTTGGAAAAAAATAAAGTGTACCTATTAGGCTCCAGCAGATCCATGACCCCGCAGGGCGTATAAGCGGCTGGCGACAAGGAAATGGACGGATGGATTAATTAATTTTTCAGCAGGACCAAATTATGTACCTGAGTCATCATGCCTTATCGTCTTGATAAGCTAAACACATCTCCACATATGAGTTGCAGCAACAGAATGTCCTCTAATTTGTCTTTTTCTTCCAGTAAGAGCTGAACACCATCAGATGTCCCCAAGGAACCACTGGCTCAGAGGGGCCCTGAGCACATTGATTTGTTTGGACAGCGGTGCATGGAGATGGTAGACAGGACCATCAGAGCCATGCAGAACACTCATGGATTGTTATGTCCTGTGGCTTTCTGTGTAGTAGAGTGTGTCTGCAAAGTGTGTGAGATGGGGAGCGCAGTGGGAGGCAGGAGTGATGAACCGTTGAGAAAATAAGCTGGGGTGCAAGGAAATGTTGAAGCTGTCAATCTATCTTTGATACTGGCTCCTTAAAAAACTAACCCTTGGGCCAACCACCACTTCTACCACGCATTGGTCCTCTTGATCGCCACATGGAGCCATATTATTGATCTTAACATTTTCCTTCTGGAGAGGTTCGTTCTCGTTTCCCTCTTTTCTTTGACAGCTTTGATGCACCTTATCAACTAAGCTCTTCCTCTGCTTCAGTCTCTCTCATATCTGAGTGACTACTAACCAAAAAAGCCATGTCAGGCTAGTCAACACAGGAGTTCTTAGGTGTTGGTGTCCACCGTAAAAAGGATGCTGACTCTGATTACATTCATTAGAGGGCATGAGAGAAGGGTGGCTCTGGAAAATCGTTATCCAGAGAATTAGTACCAAGTTTCAAGTTTTAAGTGGTAATGAGTCCAAAAACCCTCAGCACAGCCCGCTGGCTTGTTCAATGAAGATTTGTGCTTCTTTCAAAAGAAAAGGCATCAGGAGATTTTTTTTTTTTTAAAGAGTCCAGACAAATAGGTGTGAATGGAAAACAAGGAAGTATGTATGTATGAGGATGGATGGATGGATGGATGGATGGATGGATGGATGGATGGATGGTAAACAAGCATGCAAAAAGCAAGGCAATAAGATCTTAGTGCTGATTTTGACGAAGTTGAGATAAACTGTTCTCAGGACCATCTGTGTTTAAAGTTGTTTTCAGAGGAAATGATTAGGTGGTCTTCTTCCTGTGCTCTTACTAAATGTCAAGAAATTCAAATTTAACAACTGCAAGACAGAGAATACAAGGTTTTGTAGATGTTCCACAATATACTGTAAATACACATTTTGCACATAGGAAACTTGTTGGTTCACAGAAGATACAGAAACATTAATATATTCATCTGTTCACTTGATTCTATAAAAAGCTAAAACCCTCTGTTGATGTTATAATCTTGTTACTTTCCTCACAACCGTTGTGTGTGTGAACATTCCCATTTCTCAAATGTTACAATCCTCATTTCATATCCAAACATTTATTATCAAGATATTTGCTGCTCTTTCTCCCAAGTGACATGATAGGGTGGAATGTCTGTTTTTGGAAAGGGTTCCTTAAGAACCGATCGTTTCCAGGGGGCAAGTTAAAGATGGAATATAGAGTGGTAAATTATGTAATCCAGTGAGGCAGTGTTTCTCAGGGGCAGTGCAGAAAGGACAAGGTACCAGCTGTCTGTGGAGGGGCAGTAGCAAACAGAAAGGTGTGATGGATTTATGGTGTAAAAATTAAAACCAAGGTTTTAATTATAAGCATGACTTCAGATCAAATCAGATTCAGTTACTCAAATTAATTTCAAGCATCTGTTAAAGCTATGAGCTTGTATCTAGATGACCAACAGATCCCAATTGGATGATTATATTAGTACAGATAACTAATTAACTAATGATGGTGAACACAGCAGGTCCTCAAAGCAGGTGGTGTTACCTAATTTGGCATGAAGCAGATCTGAGTCATGTCATACCGACATCACCATGTCTGCTACACCATGGTTGGGCACTTTCTCACTGACAAAAAACAAACAAGTATTTCTATTTCATTCTGCAGCGACGGGCATGGTGAGAGAAAGAATACCTAGATAAGAACATCGAGGTATTGATGACAGTAATTAGTTTTTCTGATGTTTTAACTAAGGCACCTGCAGTTGGCTAATGAATGACAAATAATTCTATGTATCATCAAGTTATGACTACTCAGGGAGCAGATCTGAATTGTTTATATTATCATTTTTTATCTACCATAGGGTTAGGGTCTGTGTTCTATCTTTTCGTGAGAAGCAAATATCTAGGTAAGTAGATTCCACATTCCGTAGTTTGTCAATCATTTTCTTAATCTTTTTTCTTTTTTTTGCTTGAGATTTACTGTTAAAGTTTTATCCTCACAATCATTCATGTTGCTATTGACCTATATTCAATGTTTATTATTATTATTATTATTATTATTATTATTATTATTATTATTATTATTATTGTTATTGTTATTATTATTATTGTTATTATTATTATTATTATTATTACGAAGACACAGTAAGTGTATGAGAATACACCTTGCATCTTGAAATGTACTTCATCAACTAAGACTTAACATTACCATCTACATCTAATGTGATCAGGAAGACAGGTAGAAGAGTACTTGGTATGTTGTTCGGAAGGAGACTTGGTGGTGGAATTAGCAGGTACAGGAGAGTATACAGAGAAAGAGGTTAGCTAAGAAGAGGGACAGTGAGATGACTGAGGAGAGTAGACAGGAGTACAGGGAGATGCAGCGTAAGGTGAAAGTAGAGGTGGCAAAGGCCAAACAAGGGGCTTATGATGACTTGTATGCTAGGTTGGAAAGTAAGGAGGGAGAGACGGATCTATACAGGCTGGCAAGACAGAGAGACAGATGGAAAGGACGTGCAGCAGGTTAGGGTGATTAAGGATAGAGATGGAAGTCTATTGACAGGTGCCAGTAGTATGATGGGAAGATGGAAAGAGTACTTTGAAGAGTTGATGAACGTGGAAAATGAGAGAGAACAAACACTAGAAGAGGTGACTGTTGTGGACCAGGAAGTAGCAAAGATTAGTCAGGATGAGGTGAGGAGGGCATTGAAGAGGATGAAGAGTGGAAAGGCACTCAGTCCTGATGATATACCTGTAAAGGTATGGAAGTGTCTAGGAGAGGTGGCAGTAGAGTTTCTGACTGGGTTGTTCAACAGGATCTTAGATAGTGAGAAGATGCCTGAGGAATGGAGGAGAAGTGTGCTGGTGCCCATTTTTAAGAACAAGGGAGATGTGCAGAATTGTGGCAACTACAGAGAAAACTTTCAGATATGCATTAAATGTGATTCCCTAATATGTGCCCAAAATCAAGATTATGACATCTTCACTGGTTACATCCTCAATTTCTTCAGACATGATGAAGATTCACCCAAATCATGGAAACATCTTCCAACAGTATTTGTTTTAACAGAAAATTCTGCCACTGATGTAAACCTGAACAGCTTAGATGAACAAAATGCCTCTTTTGTAGTTGCTGCTTCAGCCTGTTTATATGCTGCATTCTTACATTTTACATTGCTGTACCCAATTACTATAGTGCTGAAAGCATGCAACCCCTAGAGGATCACCAAGTCCTCCAAACCAACCCATTGCTTTGTCAGTCAGATACCCGGAATCATGTGATGATCTGAGAGTGCAGTGGGTGTGGGCTCTGAAACAGCTCTGTGCTGTTGCTCATCCCTTTGTGCAACTGCTTCTTTGAGGAAAAACAGAAGAGGATAAAATGAAACTTTCAGGATGGCCCTGCAAAAGTCGAACTGATGCAGCAAGAAAATATCAAAGGAATAAAAAAAAAAAAACATAACGGAATGGAATAGAATTGATGTCAAAAATGAAGGATTGATGTAAAAATGATGCACACAATGAACACTTCATAATGAACCTAACAGTCTCAAAGCATAATGAGCTTTGTGGAAAGTCTTCAATGAAATGCAGAATTCTCACATCTTTACCAATGTCAACAAGGTCCACTGTTTTCTGATCTGTAAAAATGATGTTTTGCCATTACTGAAGAATTGATAAAGGAATTTTGTGCTTGTTGTTGTTTATGCACCTCTAAAACTATTTGAATGATGTTAAAATGTATCGTGTGTACCTCTTGATCATGTCGTCTCATCCGTAGAGACAATTCATGTGACTATTCCAAATCCTATCACAAGCAACTTACTTGTAAATTCAGAAATGTGTGAGCTGTGATAGCAGCAGGGTTTAGTCTCTCTCCTCTGCTTTCTGCGTCATGCATGTGTTAAGACACACCGACCTGTTTCGCACAGAATCCAGCAAATGTGACACCTTCCAGGGATTTGCAAAGGTGATTGTGCATTTTTTAGCATGCTACAGCATTCTAGTTGAAAAAGCAATCAGAAATAGAATGTCTCTTATTAGTTGCATTGCCATTTTACTAGCCATTTGCCATTTTAGTAGCTTTTCTGAAGTCTGGCTTTCAAACAGACAAACAAAACGGACAGACAACATAATCTCATTGGAAGAATTTAAAGTAATACCCCACAATGAGCCAGAGGTATGATAATCAGGCAACAGCTTGTAAAGTTCTTGTAATTATTGAAGCTGCATAATAAAATCTGTATACTAAAGACGGTGAGTAAAACTTCAACAGTTATTTACCTTTATTTGGCCAAGAAAGTCCTGTGCTCTGCAATTTTTATCATCACATCATAAAACTCCAGTCCAATATCAAACCTGCATTTTATATGAAAAGGATATAGACACAACCATAAGATTTCTAAGTGTATTCTAAAAAGTTACAAAACATGTCTTAAAAAATCTAGGAAAGTTTTTGAGGTTTTGACATTCTAAATAATTCGAAGACATTGAAGTCAAAATCACACATAACTAATTTTGTATATGAAGTGTACTGGAATTAGAGCTCCAGAAATTGTTTGCTTGTATATCATTATACATCAGTACCCTGATGAAAAGCACAAACATGAACACACAAAAAAAAATGATTGTGAATTAATGACAGATTAGGTTTCCACTCAAAGGGACTGTATCAATGCCATTCAGAGAGAAAAATAGCACATGTGAGAGGAGAGCAGGTTAAGACGAAAGAAAGGAGGATAGTTATGCTGCCTTCAAATCAATATCTGTTTGGAAAATCTCAGTACAACACAGAAACAAGTGTTCCTCCATGTTCGAGTTGCAGTCAATAATCACATTCAATAGTAATCACGGTGAAACTCTGTCATATGAAACACAAAACATTAGTTTATGTACATGCATCTTTCATCAGGCAAAATAGTCTATTTCGGACTTGATTTGAAGAGAGTCATTTTTAGGTTATTTTATATGTGTGTGTGTGTGTGTGTATATATATATATATATATATATATATATATATATATATATATATATATACACACACACACATAAATATACTATATACATACTGTATATACTGTATGTATAATTTATTTTTTGCTCCCTGCTTATACATAGGTATGGAAATTTTTTGCTTTGATTAACTGAATATATTTGCATTACCTCCACTTTCCACATTTAAATATCATCACCGGAGGCTTGGAGAAATTCTAACAGGCAGAGCTAAAGCTGTATGAATCTGTGTCTCATAGGAGAAATTAACAGAAGGCTATAACACTTAGAAAGCAATTAGTGCTCAGGTTAGCAGCCATCATTCAAGTTTCAAACACTAAATGAACAGCGGAGAAAAGAACCGATGAAAACTCTATCCATCCATCTATCCATTTTCTTTTCGCCGCTTTATCCTCTGTTGAGGGTCACGGGGAGCTAGAGCCTATCCCAGCTGACTAAGGGCATGAGGTGGGTAAAACTCCCAGCGCTACTCCAGTGCACCACTGAGCCACAAAGACACACAGACAACCAAACACGCACACACTCACACCTACGGTCAATTTGGGACCGGCCAATTAACCTGAAGTGCATGATTTTGGAGGTGGGAGGAAGCCGGAGAACCCAGAAAGAACCCACGCAGACACGGGGAGAACAAAGCGGTTCCGGAGAACCCTGAACCACCTTGATATGCGGCGACAGCGCTACTCTCTGCCGCCCAGATCAACAAAAATAGGTGATGAAGATGAATTCAAGAAATATACCAATACAAGTGGGGAAGAAAATGAAAAATTCAGATGAGACCACAATAAGTCACAAAAATCAAGAGAAAATCCATCATCAAGAATCATTTTTAAACCTACAATGGTTGATATGATTATTTGATTGTTCATCATCTATTCAAAAGAAATATCCTGGAAACATGCCATCCTTGACTTCAGTATTAGAATACAGTACAGTAAAGTATGGATTTTGGAAATAAGGAAGGATGTAAAATAAGAAATGATGTAAAATGTTTGAATAAAATGTTTTAATGAATGCCAAATTTTCACTGATGCGCTGATTCACGGATATTTTGATTTCCTTTTTTTTTAATGATTGTAAATTAAGTTCAAATTCTACATAATGTATTAGTTGTAAAAACCCATCACTTTAAGGTGTGATAAATTCTGAGATTCATGATGAATCACAATAAGTAGGTCCATTGAAACACAGCATAGATTGTTACACAGACCCATCTGAGAAGGAGATGGAACTTAATGAATAATTGGCAGGTGACCGAATGAACCACCAAAGCCAATTACTAACTATATGTAATTCATACAAGAACTATTGAGAAGAAGAGTGAAAAGTCTTTTCCATATCTTTGGTGCTTTTCTTCAATATCTTTATAACAAACCAATCTCCAGTTCTGCTATAACTAATAGATGGGTATTATGCTAACAACATCTAAATTATGCTCATACCTTTGGCCAGCTACTAATAGGAGGCCAAATAATGTAAAGTAAATAAAAATACATACAGTAACTGCCTGCAACACAGATTGATCTGTTAATCTTGAAAATTCAGATAACTATCTTGCTGCTTCATTCTGTTTTAAGTAGAGTTGAGAAAAACAGGACTTTTACGAGTAAGCAAAAAAATACTGTGGCATCTCACAACTGGATTTATTATAACAAATATTGAACTTATTGTTCCTGACACTTTACTGTACACTTGGTGGTGATTGTGAAATAAAGATCAAAGTCCTCTTCATACAGGTTCGCCATCCTTCCGTGGTGATTTTTCAAAGAAAATTGATTTTCTCCGGTAGTGCAGACTGCATCTACAGGAGGAGAGGTGTTCATTCCAACTCCTCATGGCCCTCATGGCAGAATTACACTCAGTCAAAACTGATAATGACTCATATACAAGGTGGAGGGGAAAAACAACAGCAGTTGCAGGTACTGTGGATGTGGGTTAGGGTTATAGGGTTATATACATTTTTGCTGCAATTCTCTAAAAAAAATAGATGGAGGAGAAATGGCCTCTAATGATTCAGACCCCTTTTGCATTTAATAATAATAATAATAATAATAATAATAATAATAATAATAATAATAATAATAATGAGAATAATAATAATAATAATTCAAACTTTATTGATCCCCAGAGGGGAAATTCTCTTTTCACTCTCAGTACATGCATATTTGTGTTAGTTTTTAGCACATTACACAGTGTTGTGAACAAGGCCCGTGAAACACAGCACACTAGGGCCTGTAATCATGCAGTTAGTCCAGGGGAGCAAGAGTGACGGGTCGCGCACGGAGGTCGCGCCCCAAATGAGCAGCTTGTGGCCGAGGCGCCCTTGCTCAAGGGCGCCTCGGCAATGGCTGGGAGGTGAGCTGACACCTCCCACTGTCAGCTCACACTCCAAGGGATGTCATGGCGGGAGCGGGAATCGATCCACCAATGGCCAGGCGATCTGTCTTCAATATATCTGCGCTACCGCTGAGCCACTGCCGCCCCATTTCCTCTTAATCTTCACAGATCATCCAACAAACTTCTCCTAACTTAGCAGCATCTTTAACTCCTCATACCATTCTTGATGAATGAATTATCACAATTCCATCCTTTTGTATCTCATTTGCAAACTGCAATGTCTACACGACATTTCCCCTTCCTCCTCTGGGATTTGTCACCCCAAAGCTCATCAGAATGGAAATTAGAGAAGGAAAAACAAAACAGAACAGTAAGGACAAGTGACTCTATTGTTGGAGAGAGTGATGAAACCCAAGATGTTTTCATGCAACAAAGTGTCACATCATTGTGTACAAAAGGTAATTTAGTCTGAATGGAGGCGCAGACACAGATTTAGCGGGTACACAATTTCAGCAAGTAGGTGAAATGGCCTGAAGGGAGGCAATGGGCCTTTGATATACTCTCATCTGAGATTTATGGTGCACAGTTTGAAAAAGTTTGTATTTATTTGAACACAGATCTAAATGGAAACACACACATTTACACATCTGCACATGACATTGTGTCATTTTGAGGAAGATTTGGAAACACTTATACTTTCACCAGAAGGATGATAAATGCACAGTGAATACACACAAGCACAAAAAAAAGAGGTAATCCAGGAAGGTAAAAGCTTCCTGATGCATATGACTCCAACTGCAAAGTGAAATTATACAACAGTGTTTTACAATGGTGCAACAGTCTAACTATTTATCCAATAATGCTTAAGAAAGGCCTTTAAGTGTAGCAAATAATCTATAGCTGCAGTCATTGTGTAACTAATTCCCAGACTAATAAGAGCACAGAATCAAAATGGAAAAAGAGCAGCCTCTGTCCAAACGTTTATGGAGCTCAATAAAACCAATAAAGCCAAATTAAGGTGAGCTTAGATTGCCCACAGCAGCTTCATTAAGGTAACAATGCAGCTCTCTAAAAACTTGCCATCTGGTTTCTTTTTGGTTGGGTATATCTTTTCTTTTGCATTACAGTTTTCTATTTAGTTAAGGATGAATAGATGTCTGCAATTCTCCGGGGTAGAGATAAATCAAGACAAGATTACAGAATAAATCAGGCTTATTACACTTCAAATCTTATTTTCATGGTCCTGATTACCTCAAGAGGTGAGACAAAGTTGTTGTTCTGAAAGTGACGAAAGAGTCTCAAGTTCTTAGGCCCCGGTTAACACCAAAAAGTTCTGACTAAAAAGAATATGGCAAAATTGACATATGAATGTGCCTAAATTAATTCAAGCTCATGACCATTATACCCAACAAAAAAAATAAAAATTAAAAATTAAATAATCAACTAGTCCCAAATATAGATATTTTAATAAGTCCTAAATCAAATCTCAAGGTAGGACAACCATCTCAAGTTATGGTCTCAAAACATGGATTAGTCAAGTTGATATCTAAAGACTCGTCACTTCAAAGACAAGTCAGGAAAGTCAAACATCCAGGGCAAACTCAAGACTGATAATTCCCCTGTAAATTCCCCTATCATGACCACAATCTCCAAAAATAAATCTTGAATCAGAAATGAAATGATGACAAAAAATGGCAAATCCATTTACAAGAACACTGCATGCTTCGTACTTGCAAACAGTAAAAAAAAAGTTCAGGTCTAGAAAGTGGTTTATCTCAAGTAGTTGTCACCAGATATTAGGTCCCACAGCTGACAATTTGTAAAACAAGTGACAGGTTGAGTCGCAGATGCACTTTGTTGGTACAGGTAGTCTTCAAGATACAAACATTCGACTTACAAACATTCGTAGATACAACCACACACCCCTAAATCCAAAAACGATCTTTCCCCTTTCTGCTGCAATCCACACCAAGCAGCGTAATATTAAGATTAAGATTTTACGTCATGTCAAAACGACTCAGCAAATATAAGACTAAGTGAACAGTTTGCTCTGATGTTAAACTTCATGTGGCCTTTTCAGCTTTCCTGTTGGTGCATCATCTGCAGCTTTTCATCCATCATGTATCCACATCTTTACAAACGTCTTAGCAATGACTAAACACAAAATAAATGTATGTGCATAGGGAAGTTTGCAAAGACCAACATCGCCAACAATTTGGGTCAGGTTGAAAGTGCTAGCAATGTAGACTATGAGCTACCTGAAACAAAATGCTGTCACAACCTGTCTGTTAGTTCATTTCATTTTTATTACTATTAAGATTGATGAAATTGTCCCTTTGTAGGAGCTAAATAATGTACGAACCAATGTTGGCCAAGTTACGTTTCTGCAAGGGAGCATTAACTGATGTGAATGCTGAACTCTGACCTATGAATATTTTGCTATTTGGTGTTAACTATTAGTTGAGTTAACCGAGAAATGAAAGTAAATAAAACAGAGTGATCAAAAATAACCTATTGGACTTTTAATGACCAGGAAGCACATCTGCACATTATTCATGTAGAGATGTAAGGTTAGATTACGGTACTACAGCATATTATTTATTTTATGTGTTGATTTTAATGTACTGTTATTGTTTGTGGTAAGTCTTAGGAAATAGTATTTTTGTATTTAAAGTAGTAATGCTACTTTAATAAACAAGGAGTTACAAATAATTCAGTTTACAAACAGCCTCTGAGAACCAATTTTGTTTGTTAGTTGAGGACCATCAAATGTACCTTTGTAAAAAATCCACACCTCACTAATAAGTTATCTGAAGTAAGTTTGCCTTCTCCTTTTAAAAGGACCTATGCAGACTAACCTGGTACTTGGTTTGCCTAAGCAATTGAGCCATCTTCTGCCTGTGTAATGTATACCAAGTCTATACTGAATTGAGAGAGTGTAACCTCCTATCTCACTTTGAATGCCATCAGATGTCACCAAAAAAAATCGTTATCAGTTACTTTCAAATCCCTGCGGTTCATAAAATATTCACCTGTTACTGGCGGCAAGGTGGCTGGAAACCAGGAGGTTATTTAAGGGCAGGGACAAAGACGTCTCCAGAGGCCCTGCAGGAGTACAGAGTCACACGGCCTCAATTAATCTCTGTCAGGCATTGGACAATGTGACCTATGCTTGTCTCTCCTCATGATGGGGTTTAATGGGAGTGGGAGGCTCTGACTTGGCTACCATCATCCACTCAATTTATGGATATCCTATAGAAGCTGCTGCACTGAGCCTGAAGGTGGGGCAGAATATCGATTCAGTGTTCTGAAGTACAGGCATTAAATCAGCCATTAACCATTATTTTAAAAGTCTCAGGATTGTATGTGACAAGTCTTCACCAACGACAAGAAGGAGAACTGAAATGATGTTTAAAATAATTAAAGAATCTGAAATCTCTTCATCTTCTCAAGTAACAAAAAAGGCACGTTCATCGTCTCAGCAGCATTATCTTGAGCCGCCGTGCAGCGCAAGCTGCCCGCCATCATTACAGAGTTCTGCTAAGGCAGCCAGAGTAACACAAATAAACAAATCAAGGAATGAGGTCAATGAATTAAGTGAAGCTTCTTTCGTGCCTACATTGTCTAAAGCTGTCTGAAGACATTAAGCTGAACGAAAACAAGACACCGCCCGCACACACACACACACACACACACAAACACACACACGCACACACACACACACACACACACACACACACACACACACACACACACACACACACACATGTTTTACAGTACACAATGCTGTTAGTGATTTAATGAATGTTTTTGTGTACACGGAAGAGATGTTGTGTCTTTATCTGAACATCTAATGCAGACAACACAAGGACCCCAGGACCTTGCTGGAATTTCTGCGTGGGACAGAGGATATTTTGCTCTTTAATGATGTGTCTCTATACTGAATACATGACTACAAAAACTGATGTGATACCATATATAGTAGAATTAAATCACATTTGTCACTTGAAGACATGTTTGGATGCCATCACATCCCACTAATGGCTTGCGGGTGGAATAGGTCATAAGGCAGACACCATAACGATGGCAAAAACATGCATTACATCGTTATCGCAGGATCTTGTCCTTTCCTTCTGTATTGTTGAAGTCTGTATACAGTTGGTATTGTGCAACCACATAAGAGGCAGCTTACGTGAACACGCTATTCTGAATAACGTGGTAAATGCATTTACTGTGGTGAATGCATGCTTGCAAGTGCATTTAAGGAAGGTGAGAAGGAAAAGCACTGTAGTAATGGATCATGTGTCAGAACTCTGTCCTTTTTCTGATCCACTTTTGTTTGAACCCTTAGGTTAACACACAGTGAAGTTCCAGAAAGGAGCATTACATTACACCAGCCTGGAAACCAATGCCATATTCAGGCCAAGAGCCTGAAATGAATCACTTTCAAAGAGATGAAATGCATGAATTCATCTGGATTAAATGAGGTGCCCCTTAACAGAATATTGTTAGTTTGAATCTTAAAATCCATTGGAATTGTTGGCAACCATACAAAATGAAGGTATCGAGATGATGACAATCGGTTATTTAAACTCCACTGGGGGTCTGTCATAACTAAAGGATAACTTAATGACCTGTTAACTGTTCCATCTGCCAACAAGCTCCAATTAGTTAAGACCTATGAAGTTATACACCTTGTAAGCCTCCACACATGATTCATTGTTTCATCCAGTATTACAGGTGATTTATGAAACTCCCCAATGCCAGCAACACTGGCCATGCAACCCAATGGAGGACGGAAAGCATTTTTCTGTCCTGAATGGGGGTGGTATGATTCATTCCCAACCCACAGAACACAAGTGTCACCTTAGAGTGCAGCCAGACATCAGCCTTCAGCAACCATTCTCTGCCCAGGTCGGAGGGAATTAACTGCCCACCGACCTGGGCAGTTAATGCTGTAACTGCCCCGGCCGCAAGTCACATTACAGTGGACAAAGAGAACATAGTCTTTTAAATAATGCAGTTACAGCCCATATTATTATGGATATGATATCTTTCAAAGATAGTCAATGACAAAAATCCTGTTCAGTCCATCTGGAGGTTGGAAGGTCTTCCAAGTTAGGGCTCTTATAGTGATCTCAGTCATTTGACCCAGGTGAACACTATCAGACTCACCTGTCGTTGCTGAATGAAAGTGAGACTGGGGAGACATAAAGCTAAGAGGAGCTCAGACTGGCGATAAGGACATAAAGCTTTCTACAACCCTCCAGCTAAATGCTCTTGTAGGGTTGCAGTGGATTTCTGTGGCAAATTAAATCTTCTTAATCTGTTTTGTCACTGTCCCACAGAAATCAACCATTAGACAATGACTATTTCAGTGGGTAAAGGGACTAATTTTCCACATTAGATTCCATAATGGCACTTCAAGGTTTAGTTTTGCACTTTAATAATCCCTGAGGAAATTGCACATATCCACTGCTCAGCCAAACACCAGGAAAAAGGGTTACAGTTAACATTCATCTACCAGAGGGTTGTCTAGCCTTTCCAAAATATGCTAAAGGCCTTTCAAGTACTCCTACAGAGAGGGCAACAAAAACAACCATGTTTGAACATGCAACCTTTTCTCAAAGATTTTGCATCGCAGTAATGTCTACCATGTAAGATCAGGATGGTATCTTGGAAACACAAAATGGCAGTCCATTGGGAAAGGAGGGATACAAATGGATCTCCAGTAATTCTGGCTCAGCCAGGGCCTGATTGAGGAAAGAGCCTGTGCATCTCTGTGCATCAACCATCCTGTTTATCCCCATACACATTAATTCCAGCCATACATGGGAAACAATAAGAGCCTCTGGACAAAATATTCATTGGAAGCTGTGTATGTAACTCAACAGAGCTCTGACAGGGGGTTAGGATACTGAAAGTTGCATACCAAACAGGAAGGATTGCATTTTTTAGCCTCCATGAATCTGTGCTTTGGACAACAAAGATCTGCAGCACAAAGCTCCTGGAAATTGCTGTGTGAAATGATCCAATAATGCTAACAGCTGTGTGCATGCTGTGAAGACATGCTTGGATGTGTGCATGTTTAAGGCCTACCATACTTCTTCTCACTTTGTAAGCACTTGGTTTGACAGAGAGCTGTAAGTGAAAGGACAGGGCAATATTACTGCCTGTTTGTTTGCCACGTTTCCCACTGTCACTCTGTCACTCTAGCTCAGCATCAGACCCTCTGAGTGAGATGCTCTGACGGCTCTTCTGTCACTTCAACAGTGCAGAGGGAACACTGACTGATAGCCAGAACAGACGAGAGGTACAGGCTGCTGTGCGAGTTGCAGGAAAGCATTAGAGTATACGTATGTGTTTGTATTTGTCTGAATTAGGAAGCACAGGACGAGGGGTAAAAGATAAGAAACTATGCACAGGTGAATGTTCCTGAATGTATGAGAAGAGGAAAGAGACACCTTCTTTTCCTACTGCTTGTATTTTTTAGGCATCGTGCTGCTTGAATCATGCTGAAGCATCAGTTTTACCAGAAGAAAAAAAATCCCCTCTGTGACATTTCCAAGGATTGAGTCAGAGGGTGGTCATCTAGACCTAATGCTGCTGATCAATTAGCAACAACATGATTCTAACAAGCAGCTGATCTTAGAAGAAAGCCTGAGGCAAAGGTTTTGCGTAGGAAACAGATCAGCAACCAGCGGTCTCTGCTTCATGTCTTATTCCTACAGACAGGGCATTGACACTGCAGAGTTGCAGGCTTTGCTTATGAGAAAAACAATTTTTAAAATCTCATGAAGCTAAAAGTATACAACCGGCTTTGAAACTGCATAAAGCAGTTTCACTTGTGTTGAACTGACAAACAATATGGTCAGAGGTGAGGCTGCCAAATGTTATATGTACTGCAGATAGTATACAAACAATAAAATCATTGACAAACTATAACTGAGATTGAATACAACTGTGAGCTTAACAAATAATATGTCACTATACAAAATACTGTGATAAATACTGTAAATACGAATGTCACTGCTATTTGATGGCTTGAGAACAGGTATTTTCACTTTTCTCACTGAAACTCACTCATTGCACCATCCGTCAGGGAACTGAAAATGCCAGTGGTTGGACAAGTGGAAAGTGGAGCTACAGTGTGGTCCTGTTACATAATAAAAGGTAGGACTCGGAGTTAGTTCTGAAAGTCAGAAGTCATTTGCTGGTTTTACATTGTCACAATTTATTTCAGAAGCACCATGTGACTATCTCGAGAATTACATGTTGATATATGTACAAAAAAAACAACAACAAACAAACATAGATGCTAGAATTACATACATAAGAGTGTCACCACCCTCATATTAAACCCATTCTTGTAGTTTTCTCAAAGTGCTATTTTCACTCCCACATCCCGATAAGTGACCATACTAACAGGAAAGCATGTAATTTCCATTACCACAGGTGTTTTTCACCACAGGTGTTTTTCACCACAGGTGTTTTTCACCACAGGTGTTTTTCACCACAGGTGTTTTTCACCACAGGTGTTTTTCACCACAGGTGTTTTTCAGGTGTTTTTCACCTGTGTGGGAGGAAATACCTCCTGGTATTAGTCGGTAGCAATGATCTTCAATCCAAGGAGAAATTGGGAGGTTGTGTACTGTGGTTATACAAACTATTGTTATGATGAAATTTTCTTACAATTCTCACAATTCTCTCATTCACTATTTATCCAGCATGATTTGGTCTGCAGTGGCTTTTCTCCAGATGGTGTGGTTCTGATAAATAATTGCGTATTGTAATGATGGATGAACAAATAGAAGAGCCTTCTGTATCTGCCCACTTGACTGCAGTCATTTTGTTTCTTATGCTACCCAAAGCTGAGCAACCAATATGAATGCTGTCTCTAACGAATTGACATTCTCATTACTTAGTCGCCTGAAAAACCATAAACAATTGCAAACTGGTGCCTACAGCGCAGGACGCAAGCAAAAAATTGCACTACAGATGCTGTTCAATTAACTAGTGGTTGAGGTGGTTTGACTCAGACAATCTCATGGAGTTAGACTCTGAACCCAAAGTTGCTTCCAAAAGCTGTTCAGTTAGTGTGTGATGATTATCGGCTCTGTTGAGCAAGGTTGGACCTTTCCAACATATGTGTGTATATGGGTAGATGAATGTTAACTGTAGTCTTTTTGGTTTGTGTCAGAGTCCATCCTTTGAGACAGGGAAGGTCAAAAGGTCAAAAGGGGCGGCAGTGGCTCAGCGGTAGAGCAGATGTCTTTCAGACAGATCGCCCCAGCCATCGGTGGATCAAATCCCACTCCAGCCAAGATATCACCGGAGTGTGAGCTGATGGTGGGAGGTGTCAGCTCACCTCCCAGCCACTGGTGAGGCGCCCTTGAACAAGCGCCATCCCCCCTACAAGCTGCTCAATTTGGGGTGCGTTCCGGAAGCCGCTGCCCGTCACTCTGCCTCCCAATGTGTGTAGTTTGTTGTGTGTGTATTAACTGCATGCTTACAGGCCCCCTTGTGTGCTGTGTTCAGGGGGCCTGTATACTGTTAAAAACTAACACAGAATGTATATACTATACCTGAGTGACAATGTAATTTCCACTTGTGGGACTAATAAAGTGTACATCTTTCTACTTCTAAAAATGGATGCTATTATAATTTAAAGATAACATGTAGCTCAAAATTCTGAAAATATTGCTTGATGTAATGTTTCTGTCTTTGCTCCTTAGCTAAACCGTAGTTCATTTAACACAGAGACCACACAAAAGTGATGAGCAAATAAGTAGTTCTCTATATATTTATGTTAAATCATAAGCTATTACAAAAGTTCTCTACAGTGTATAGACTTGATCACAAGTGTACAATTTCTTGTCATTGTCATGCCGTTTTTAGAATTATCAATTGCCAAGTTATGTACCCATGCAACAACATTATGTCTACAACTATCCATGCATCCATCCACCTATCCATCATCTGTCCATCTATCCATTTTTTTTTTAGACGAAGTAATCTACAACCAGGCATCAGCATTTTGTAAGAGCACAGAAAGCAACATAATTATGTGGTAGAATTTATCAAAAAAATGTAGCCTTGATAAAATGTTTCAAACGTTACAGCACTGGGACAGATTTTTCCATTTGGTTTTTTTTTTATATAATTTTTCAGTGTTTGATAGGACACTTTTTTTTTGTTCTACTCCATGGATCACATTGCCCCTAGATGGCTGAAGCCATCTGGGGGAAAGTTTCTATGTCATCAAACATACACTGCATGCAGATAAGCAGATACAGAGATGTACAGATACACACCCAGGCGTCCTAAGTCTCATATAAGAAGAGAGGAAAGACTAAGCTCTGATGATAATGGGCAGACAAAGCTATGTGTCTTCTTTCATTTTGGCAGCAAGAGAAGAAACGAGAGTCGAGCAACTCTAGAAACAAATTCTTTAAGTAGACAGATCGCTTCTACAAATACACTCAGTCCCCTGTGGAGAAGCACATTCCTCAGAGAAGACACTCTAAAGATATTCAGTTGAATTTAATAGAACATCACAGGGAAGGCGAAGAGTAGGGAGCAATAACTACCCTCATAAACCTGTCTTTACTTTAGAGTATTGACTAGAATAATCTTAGACAGTGCCTCTAAAGCAACAGGTAGCACTTGGCACTGCAGTCTTCTCTCAGCATGGGCAGCCTTTAGTGGTTTAACACCATCCTCAAAGTCCTTGACAATGATTATAATTAGTGTATTGTATATCGTTTTGAAATGGTAATCTATTTGCAAGAGGGATGATATGCCAAATATGGGCCAGCAGCTCCCATCCTCCATCCCCCTTTATTAGAAGCACTTATTATCAGTTTGAAGTGTCAATGATTACTGTTTTTTGCTTCTTTTTTCGTATTTTGGGGTTCAAAAAGCTCCCATTAGGGACAAAATGCTTCCAATTTTCTGAATTTGTACTTACCACTCAACAGAGTGGAGTCTATAATCTTCCAGAACAGAGCTTTAATCATCATCTACTACAAGAGGCCTTCGAAAACTAAGCAATCAGCACTAAATGGCATGAAATATCACAGCCATGTATAATTAAGTAAAGTTTGGATTATCACTTTTATGTATGGCCACGAGTCGTTGCGATTAAGGCCCCGTCCACATGATGCCGGAATTTTTTGAAAACGCAACTTTTTGAACACGACAGCATTTTCAAAAAAATCTCCATCCACACGTAAACGCATCAGTGCGTTTATCAACACGTGTATAAGCAGAACAACTCCGAGAAATTCACGGTGTTCCTCCTGGAGCAGAACCTCCATCACAGAGTTCTCCCACCAGCAGACAGGGCATCCCGCCTGACCCAGAACTGGCGTTGGCGTCTTTGCCAAGGAATGTGAATGAATGAATAAATACATATATAAACTTTATGACACATAAATAAAGAGATGAAGAAATATTTAAGTGCAAATCATGTTTATCAACACATCTTCGGCGTGGAGCTGTTATACATCCTGAAATAGCCGGTTTTAGCTCCGTTTATACATGTAGATTCGGGTCACATGCATGACAGCACAGCGGTTCTGGTCCCAGGGACACGCCCCCCAGATAAAAAAAAGTTGCGGATACACCGTCCACACAGCAACGCAGCCCCAGCGTTTTTTAAAAAAATCCACCTTGACCAGCGTTTTCAAAAAGTTGTGTTTTCGTTCCGGATATCTGCGTTGTCGTGTGGACGGAAGGTGTAAACGCAACAAAAAAGTTACGTTTTCAGAAAGTTCCGTCATCGTGTGGACGGGGCCTAATTCTACTTGTGTGACTGGCTGTGGCCCATTCCAGTCTGAATGGAAAATGACGCATCATAGGTGCCTGTGTTGTTAAAGATAAAAACATAGATACTGTAGTACTGCAAAGAAGTGACAAAGTACCAACCAAACGAGACGACCAAAATGTTATAACTGTGATAACGTAAGCATTCATTTAGCATACATTGTTATCCAACTGCCAGACTGTAGGTTGTATAATAGGATCTGATCTGACATAAACGCAGCATAAACCTGACTGACACATTAACAGCTTTCTGCTCACATTACGTGTTCCAATCTTTTGTGTGAAGAGTCAGTCACCCATGATGATTCAAAGTTATCCCAGTGGGCAAAACGAATAACACCAAAAACACAATGGAAGAGACATTTGAATGATGGATGACATATTCAATATTTTTTTATTAACTGCCACTTGATGATCCTGCTGTGCCAGTGGTTTTCAAAATGGGCTCTTGGGGACGTTCAAAGGGGTTGACAGCAAAAAAGGACAATAAATAGTTTTCAGGCAATACAGCCATAAGTAAGATCAAGGCTAAATGTATGACTAATTTTCCATACACCAACTGTAATGAAACATTTCAAATGAAAGTTCTTATCAGATGAGTGACCCCAATACCAACTCCTATCATAATTTGTGAAAATAAAATGATCCTTGATTTGAAAATGTTTGACAATCACTGTGCTATGCTAACGTGCACCCACTATTTAGTCAGTAAATTGTTTGATTTGTTTTGCTTCCTTGTTGGTCCTTGGCTCATCCCCTGCCTTGTTGTTTCTGCTCTCAGGCATAACTGGCAGCAGATTACAGGTATTCTCAAAAATACATTCATGATAAATATATTAGACTACATATTATGCTTATTCAAAAGAAGATAATTTTCTGTAGTGATTTAACCTCCAGCAGCAATGAAGGACAATTCATTTAAATGCATTCTTAAATGGAATGCTCTGACAGACTTCCAGTAGAATCAAGATAGATTAGGAACACCCCTTTAATAACATGTATAGTCCATCATCATTAGATTCAGCATGATGACACATCATGATTGGACATCACTATCTGTCTGATGCTAATACTCCTAATTATAAATTTGTAACAGTGGACCAATATATCCATCCAAAAGTCACACAATCCCTTTACTCTTGAACCTCAAAGAGGTTAGTGATCAGCTCCACAAACCATCAATCAGAGCAGAGTGGTGAATCTTCTTCACATTCTCTCCAAGGTCATGCTGTACAGTCCTGGAAAACTGTGGTACACAATCCCCGAGTTCCTCCATTTATCATCAGTAACCCTGTAGCACACCAGCAGCCAGGCCCATTCAGCCGTTACTCCATGAAATCACCCCACAGTCGCATCAGGACTAAGATTAAGACTGGTGCTACTTGGAGAGTAGCACATTAGGGACGAAGCCCCAGAAAACTTGCTGAGCTCATCCCCAAGTCGAAAAGGGCATCTTTGAGTGAACTTGTGTATATATAGACAGACACAACAGAAACGCAAACTGTCTCCCTCGGGTGTTTTGAATTCTTGAAAGAAGGCCGAGACTGTGGCGGGCCATGATCATAAATAGATTTGTGCTTCTTCTCTCATCCTCTCTGTATGTAAAACAGCTCTACATGGATATGTTCCACATGGGGAGTTATGTAGTCCCGGTTTTTAAGTATCTGCAGACTGTCTGAAGAGCAGCTGCAAAATAGTGACACATCAGACAGAACTCTAACACAATTTTGACAAATGAACATTTCCCATGAGGACGCAATGGTCTAACATGAGGCCTATGCTGTAATGCACATTAATGAGCAGCCTCCTTTCAATGTCAGTTCTTTCTCTGTGTGTTTGTCCCACAGATGGAGCTCCACCATAAGGTCTTTGCAGCTGCAGACAGTGTCTGTGCTGTGTTTCAACAGCAGACAACAGGATCTCTGTCACTGTGTAGCCCTCTCATCTTCCTCCTCTCTTAGTATAAGTCTCTTCTTTGCACTCCCTTCAGTCTGCAGCCAGTGACACATTCTATTAACGAGACATTATATTTTTTCTACCACCATGAGGATTTTCACTGTTAGTCTTAGCTCATGCAGCTCATTCTGCTTGTCTTTCTGCTGCAATTGTTCTCTGTCCAACCATTTGCTTTTGTCCCCTGTAGACTCTGATAATATGTAGACAGTTTCTCCCTCTCTGGTTCTGTTTTTTCTGTGAGTTGCATGCTTCTCTGCTGTTGTGATAGGGGGTTTAAATCCTCCAGTGCGGCCCGTCGGCACCGCTGCAGCTACCCACTGGGCCGGAATAAATCCAAGAGCCTCCAGTCTCGCCTCTGAATGGGCTCGCGCCCTGAAAGCAAGCCCAGAACACCCCCGCCATGCATCAATCCAGCAGCAATGAACCCAAACGGCCTTCCTCTGGGAGGTTTAGCTTCCCTCCCTCCCTTGCATTCACAAAGGATGATTTCAGCTGCCTAATCAACTAGAAAAAAACTTGTGCCCTCCTCCCAGTGCCTGCTACATCCACTTCCCCACCATGCAAATTTCACATGCCAGTGATTTTGTTTTTCATAAAATGAAGGGAGAGGGCGATTGCTCTCCACAACATGTGCTCTCAAGCATATTCGAAATGTCAACATCATTAAGACCAACTGTCAAATTTAGTGACAGTGAAAGGGCCCCCACGTAGATGATCATTATCATGATGTCAAGTCTCTAAACTATCTAGGGAAAAAGGTTGTTTTTCTGTCAGCACTCTCCTGGATTAAATCCCTATCCGCTAGAGCTCAAACACCTGTAATGATCTCAATGACAGAATCAGGCAATTACTGAATATTTTAATTCATGCCTGGGGCTAGGTCAAAACTCACACACCCACACACATCCACAAGATGTCTGAGTCCCTTATTCCTTTCTGTCTCTTCCCTTGAGCAGACACCCTACCAGAGTTTGGGAACAGGAAACAGCACTGGTGCCCTCTGACGAACCACATGACCAAAATCCCCATGATCCCCTGGGTCTTGACTCAATCCAGAGGGTTGTACCTGAGTCAGGTGTCCAGTAATCCCATAGAGGTGGAAACTCACACTGCAGCCTCAAAGCTAGACAAACCACAGCAAGCATTAACCCAGTGATTTACACTAATTATATGTCAGGTTATGTTTAGACATATATAGGAAGTGACATTCTCCCCAGGTCTTGTTGGGTTTCCATAAAATAAATCAATCAACAACTTTGACCAAGTCCCCGGTATTAAAAAGAGAGCTTGGTTGTCCTTGGTGCCCCTTACCCGAGTGTTGAATGAAGAAAGGTGCACTGTGTAAAATATGACTAAAATAATTTGGATTCAATTATAAAATGAATTAGTACTTTAAAAGCTGTCTTTGCGTTACTACTACTAATATTAACTATTAGTAGTAGTAACTACAATAGCAACAATGGCTATAGTTAGTGTATAAATGTAATGAGTTTGAAAAAGTTTATTCATAACACAAAACAGTGGCTATGACAACAGTTGATCTTTACTATTACATTATTTTCTTTTTGGCAAAAAAAATTCTGTAAGTACTTCAAACGTTCCTGGAGTCTTATCCTTAAACGTCTGGCTTAGTCTAACCTCACCTCTTTCAAGTCAACTCATTCAGTGTGTTGTGGCCAGAAAAGAAAGCTTACAGTTTAAAACCTGAGACAAGTTCTAAAAATTAGTATTAAAAATAAAAACCACAAGCTTTAAGTAACAAAAAGAAACTGGAAATGCAGTGAGCTCCCATTAGGTTTCCTGAAAATGTGTCCCTTAGTTTTATCTACAGGATGGATTTTCTACTGGAAAAAAGACTCATGTTAGGGTTACTGCAACATTTTTGGCAGCCATAAAGATCATATATGGGTCATTCTACCGAATTTGTGCAAATTGTTGTCCCACAATAAAAAAATACTTTAAAAAAACACTTAAGAATTCAGATTTGCAATATTTACAAAGATTATGTTGTGATCTAGTTTAACATAATACTGTAACTAGATAGTAATTCAACTAAATATATACAAAATCATCATTTATGCTACCTTCCTAGGTACTTTCCATTGGGAAGTAATTGTCCCAATCTCCAGGAGGAGAGGCTGAACACATGGGCGGAGCCTTGTCTCCACACCTGTGGGTCCTCTCAAAACCTGGAATTGATCAGGCTGATAAGCCTGAAGCTTTTTAAGCCTGGTTCTCTTTTAGTTCTGTGCCAGATTGTTTTGTACTCATACCCGTTGTGTCTAGTTTTGGAATTCTTGAGTCTTCTTGCGTTTCCTGGATTTTTTTGCATTGCCTGATTAAAATATGGAGGAAAACTTCTTGACTGGTGTCCTGCGTTTTGGGTCCTAATCCTGTTTGTGACAATGTGTTGCTGTGTTACGGTAGTGACACGTTTCAGGTGCAGAAAAAAATTTCAAGAACAGGCAAGGCATTAATATATTAAATTTGACAGCGCTTTTTCTAGATTTGTACCATAGAAACATGGCAAAATGTATGTATGGACAAGATTTTTTGAAAAAAACAACTTTTAAAAATGTGTCTCCAATTCTGAACTTGGCACAAATTCGGTAGAATGGCCAATATACAACTGAAAACAATACAAAGACAATGTTTAATGCTTGAATTTATTACAAGCGGTGATGTAACTGTCAGTGTTTGTGTGTTTGTCCGTCCATCCATCCGTCCACCAAATATCTTCACAACCGTTGCAGGTAGAAAGATGTAAGAAAAAGCACATTACTCGGGCAGCAAAGGAGGTAAAAAAAGAGATGATGACCTGGACCTTGAGAAAAGCAGGTCAAGGTCAAATTTCAACTTTTGTACGCTCAGGAACCGGATAAGATTGAAATATGAGGTAGACAGCCAGTGTGAGTAAGACCATAGATCAAAGCACTACCGTTGATCTATGGTCTGAGATACTTTCTATCCTGATATTTTTGCACATATCTCAAAAACCGGATAAGATACAAAGACGAAACAAAAGGCGTTACATTCACGGAGGCAAGGAGTAACAATGTCTAAAACATTCCAGCGTTGGAATTTATTGGTTTTAGAAGACAAGGAGCAGACGTGAAGGTCAGAAGAGATCAAGGTTTTACAAAAAGTACCTGCTTAAGATAGAAAATGACAGCAAATGATTTTAGCCCACCGTGTCAAAACAGGTTTATAACCAGAAATCCTAAACTCTCTGCATTGCCTGAGAGTTCTCATTAAAATCACCCCGAGTCCTAATATCATCGTAATCGTATTAGTGAAAGTAAAAGTATGAGCAGCATTAGTGGTATGCAGAATCGGCAGCTGTGGAATTAGAAGTTGTATTAGTGGAAGCCAAATAATTACTAGCTGTGGCAGCAGTATATGCACTTATCGGCAGTAGGAGAGGAAGTATTTTGTGGCAGTTGCATTGCAGCATTATACATCAATAACAGTAAGCATCTAAGCAGTGACCATAGTTTGGTAGTGGTGGTTGTGCACCCTTCAAGGACACCTTAACCTTTCTGGAAAGGCGAGTCAACCTGTGCAATTTGTCAAATTTAACCTCTGGTCTGCCTCTGTAAGTGTTTGTGTGTCGGCACACACTTTCTCATTCTGCTGCAAGGTAAACTGTGTTGCTGGACATTCTTACAACTGCTCTGCAGTAGGCAAACCAGTAGGTGAGCAATTCAAACATGCCTCCAGTCCCAATTAGGCACAAACAAATCAACTTAATCAGGCAAGATAATGCTTATCTGTGGATTTATAGTAAAAGAGATTAGAACTCATTCACTTTCATTCAAATGGTGGGTTAAGTTTTCAATACCCGCAACACAAACCCTGCCATCCTGTGCCCAGCCAGTCGGCAACATTAAGCCTCAGTGATTCTACTTAATGCTCTCATTTCTTTGACTCCATGGATTCACTGTAATCCCTCTCCAGTGGAGTTTTAATTAAACATGAGAATCACATGGGGTCAGAAATGCTACCCGGCAGCAAGTACTCATAAGCAAAAGGGGGCATGCAATAGCTATAGATTGCATTTCTAAACATTTCTTCCTTTCCATGGAGGCTGGGCAAAAATGCACTGTCATTTCTGACAGGAACCCTAACCTCTACCCCCACCCCCACCCAAATATTTATTCCTTCACCCTCCCTTTGTGCACTCATCTATACAGATTGACACTTTCACATACTGGTTAAATAAAATGATACTATCCTCTTCTAAAATGAAGATGTGACTGATTCTATTACCATAATGCAAACTCTGCCTTGATTCACTTTGCTGGAAGTGAAGAGGTCTCATTCTCCTTCACTTTCTCCCTCTCTCTCTCTACCCCTCTCCCCTTCTCTATCATTCTCTCTCTCTCTTTCTCTGATTGGCAGTTTTAATTAACAAAAGGTCTCACGTTCTGGCAGAAAGTAGGTGACAGAGTTGGCAAATTGTCGTGGGGATGGATGTGAAGGGGTTTGAATTTGCAGATATGGAAACAATGCATAGCCTACTTTTGTGTGCATGTAATTGGAAATGCCTGGGACTTGGTACAGAACACTGTGGCCAAGGCTGCGCAGATTCACGCTGAAGCAATTTATGCGCAAACCATCCCTCAAGTGTGACAATGAAATATATGTCAGACATTGTTCTACATATGCACACCTTTTGTGAACTAACTACACAGAAGATACTGTAATGCTTTGCCATGGCAATATTAGTTGGTAGAGGGCAGATAACCAAAAAAATTAAAAGTCCATCATTATCTACAGACCTCAGTAATAGATGGATTATTGAGTCAAGTGTCTTAAAATCATTCATGCAGCCTTACAAGAAAAAGGCTCCCTGATGAAGCTGGGGTCGTGTTGTAAAACATTAAAAATGTATGAAAATGTTCCATCGTTTAGTCTCGATTGATTGAGAAAACTTGAGATTGGAAGTAAGTTTTAGAAACAGTTGTTGTTGTATTTTGTTTTTTACACCCCCATCTCATTTATTTTGAAAGAATGCTGCAAAACCTCCTGAAATGTTTGATAGATTATAGAATTTCACCAAACTTTCCATTGGCAAGGCGGGGAGTCTAGAAAGTCCAAATTTCTATTAGTGTGTGAACTGTTCATTTACGTATGTGGCATTCTATGAATCATGAACGTGGGAGGTAAAGAGTTGTGATGTCAGTTTGTCAATTTTCATGACTACAAATATTTGCAGCTTAGTCAGAAATTCGCTGACTAAGCACAGCCTTGTCCTGTCATGTCTCCATTGCTTCTATACTTCGATGTTCTCTATTGTATACATTATAAGAACATTATTTCTTTTCACAGTTTCACTTTTCTGGGTCAACATGCTGAGGTTGTATTTAAACCAACTCACAAACAACATATGTCAACTGCTGCCTAATGCAAAGGCTAACAAAGTGGATCGCTATCTACTCAGGTCATCCAAGCATCATCCCCCCAGTGTCTGGGCCAGCCTCATCATCCTCTCTTGCCCTATTATTTATATAGTATGGGCTTGATGACTCCAGCCACAACACCATCTGCTCAGCCTCTATTGATGCTGATATTAGGAGTGTAGGCCAGGAGGCCACAGGGGCACGCACGTTCATTTGAGTAGTCTCAGATGGGACTGCTAGATCAGATGGGGGAGAAAAGATGAAAGGTTATGCTTGGAGTTGCCTCACAGAGAGTACTGTAAGTAGACCAACAGCTTATTCGCATGCTGTGTCCCAATGGCTTCCACTTACCAATAATCCCCTTCCCCACCTTCTTCACTTCCCTCTCTTCCACCTTTTTTCTGTGCCCCATCTGAATTTGCACTCATGTACTTATGTATCTTGCTTACTTGATCAATGATTCAATGCCTCCTGTGACTGCAAGAAAAAAAGAAAAAAAACCAACATCATGTTGCAGGCAATGCTTCCAATACACCTCATAAAAGACAATGAGGATTGTATACACATCCAGTGATTCCTGGCTAGGCTAACATACTGTCTTCTGTGAATACAAAGATACTGCTGCCTTTTAATTCCCATGCACAGCACAATCTCTCTGTTTCTTTGCTCATGAGCGTAATCCTTTACATTTATCTGTCTGAGTTCAGAGGCCACAGGGGCCACAACCTCCATGCACACCACTGAGCAGACAGCATTTGGAAGGCAAACAGAGCAGATGTTGGCCCAGGTGCTCACTGCTTTTCTGAACTGCCACAATACCTGGTCTGAATCATTGCCAATGCGTCCCCTCCATACAGGAGTCAAGAGGGGTAGAGTTGGAAGGAGACAGAAAAAGCAAATAATATATATAGCAAATAATTTCTTAAAGAAGCCAGTTAAAGGAAGGAAGGGCTGAGAGGCAAGGGGGCCAAAGACAACAACTGGTTTAAACGTTTGATTCCCATCAGGAAGTGTTAATTAATTAAACTTTAAAGCTTTTTAATTAAGGAAAAACCAGCTTCTTCCACATGTTAGAATTCACATTGTTCTTCCTGATGACAGAGATAATTTAGATTATTGATCCTGCAGGGAAAAATTATTTCATTTGACTCATGTGAGAGAAAAGTGGGGTTCACTTTGACATGTAAGGGGGGGTTGAGTGCCTAACAACAAACCATTTTTTTGAACTCTCCTGAGCCACCAGATTGGTACTTGGTATATATGATTTAAAGATAACAAAAATAAAATATTTGCAGTTTTTTAAGCAATTCTTATCATTCAGTGTGGGTCATATATAAATAAATATTTTTTCTCCATTTAATTTGTGTTCAGAGACCTCTACTATTGATCATACTTATTGATCTGGTATGTAGCACTGTGAAACTCTTCACCTTGTAATAAAAGATAATATTATCCACAAAATTTCCAAAGGACAAAGTGAAGAAGCTGTTGATGAAGACACCCTACAGTGATAGCAGACACACAGTTGTTGTAGCGTGTGCTGCATAACCTTCCCTGCTGTGCACAGGAGGGTCAATGCTAACCCTGACAGGGATGAACAGGCACTGCTGCAGTGCCCTTGTTCATGCTGCTGAGGTGCATGTCATAGCATTTATTTAATAATTTCACCTTTTTTTTCCTCACACATTTCTGTTCAACTTTTGATATCTATTGTGTACCACAGGGACACTCGGAGGCCCAGAGGTTTGATAACTTTTAAACAGCTACGTTTTAAAGTATATCTGCAGCTACCCTGGGACTTATACACCTCAAGCCTTGCTCCATATCACTGATGTTTTTATGTTTGCTTGAATTTTTTTTTTCAATAAAGGTAAGCAGGTGTGAGTTTGCACCTTCACAATTATAACTCCAGTTTATCAGAAACATGATCTCCTCCATTAATAACATGGGGACTAAACACATGAGCCCAAGAAGGAAGAGTCTGGGAGATAAAGAGTGAAATAGCTTTTGGCATCACGCAGTTATTTTATTCTAGAAGTTGCAGAGAGGAAATTAAGTGAGAAGAACGCTATCGCCACAGTTCTGCTCTACATGTCGTCTCAATCCAAAGCGACACTTGCTGACAGCATCAGCACAAAATCATGTTGTGGCTGAACTCTAACTCCTGTCTGCTGAATCTGCTTCTCTGTCATCTAACGCTGCAGCGATCGACGAGTGACAGTTTCCTGATTCACAACTCGCATCAACCTGTCATCATTCATGACGGGTTCTGACCACAGGTTTCATGGTTGGGAAATAGTTTGGACAATTGATTCAGCCACAAAGTGTAAACACAATCCCAGATAGGCAACACAAGCAGTGGAGGAATATTTATAAAGATTATTCGTGGCAGGTTGTCAGGGGCAGTGATAAATGTGTGAGGTAATGGCAGCAGGAGCCGCCGCTGACAGAAAGCAGGATGGTACTAAATGGACAGGCAGCCATCACTGCAGAAGATTTACGCTCCCGCATATCTCTTATCTGTGTTCAACTCTTCTTTAATATGGGCACGATGTCGTGGCAATAACCAATGGGATTCTACACTATCAATCTCTCCTGCCATTCTGAAGTAGGCTGTGAAGTTTGTGTGCTTAGACAAGTGATATCACCGGAATTACTCACCCTACTATCTTAGAAAAGGTAAAAATCTATCCTCCTTACACAGTATATCTGTCATTATTCTGTGAGGTGTTATATTCATTCTTTTTCATAATGTTAAATTTTGTTTTTTTGTTTTTACATCCCGCTTCAAAGCGGTGATGTATTGTAATTGTCAGCGTTGGTGTGTTCATCCGTTAGTCCATTCATCATCCATCCGTCTGTTAGTCCACCAAATATTTTCACAACCTTTGTGGATAGAAAGATGACACAAAAAGCACATTACTCTGGCGGCAAAGGGGATGACAATGAGATGATGACCTTGAGAAAACTAGGTCAAGGTCAAATTTTAACTTTTTTACACTCAGAAACTGGATAAGATAGAAAGATGAGGTAGGACAGAGTGACTAAGACTGTAGATCAAAGCTACTGCTTTGATCTATGAAAGTAGGGCAGAGCACTAGCTTTGATCTTTGACCTATGCAAGTAAGTCAGGGATAAAAATTTAAATTCAGGGGTGTAGCACAACTTTCTTAGCAGAGACAGTAACTCTTAATTAATGGAACAATAGAAAGTTAGTAAATATATCTATTCAATATTGAATTTCTAAGGCTTAATATTAAAAGCCTAATCTTGATTTCGGCATGCCGACGGAAATAGTTGAAGTGACCCGAACGCTCCCGATCATTAAATATGCACTCGGGTCATGACCTCCTCTCGTCCAATGGAAAACAAGGATTCTTTTTTTACAAGCTAAACCCGTGAATTGGTGTAAGACAAGGTGAGGACGATCGATCTAAATAAATTAAGAATCCAGTGTCATACAGTAGAGTTTGTGCAAAAATACTAATTAATCAGCAAATGGTGAATGCTGAGAGGGGGTAGGAGTGGTGACAGACCGATCAGAAGGTAAATGAAAGATATTATCAATACTTTTTTTTTAGTCTTAGACTTTTGATCCCTATGACCGGCAGGAATAACCAGCGATGCATGTAAATGTGTATTCACCTAGCTTGCTATAATAGCAAGTAAAACTTACAAGTAAACATTGAGTAATATTTTGTATGACTGTATCTTCACAAAGTGAATGCAAGTTTTCAATTGTTGAATCTCACATTTATACCTGCATAAAGTAGGACAGAAATAAAGATGATTAAGTTTGAACTATTGACTTTAGTGTATTTTTGTAGGTAAACTGAACAGAAGATTTTGCCCTCAGGATGCACAAGAATACAGGAAAAGAACCCCACTTTATAAAATATTCCCCGGGGGAGGCCCCCCGGACCCCCCTGTGGGGGGCTTTCCCCCCACACACTCTCCACGACAGGTGTGGTTTTACACCACCCAAAAATTGAAAACTTGCATTCACTATGCAAAGATACAGTCATACAAATATATTACTCAATATTTACTTGTAAGTTTTACTTGCTATTATAGCAAGCCGCTGTCTTGACGTATATGTTGACATATATTGACATATATTTACCTCAAAATCTACTTATTTTTCCCCCTTTTTTAAATTGAGATACTACGCCATCATTTCGAGTTAAGGTAAACTATTATAAGCACACCACCACAGAAACCAATTTGAAAATAAAAGTGCTCCCTGCCTTGCTTGATGACATATTCTTCCTTCAGAATGCCGCAAGAATTAAGGGACACTTTACTGATGTAAAATGGAGGAAAGTTTTCAGAGACAAATACAGTTGTTATCAGTGAAATTACTTCTCTGCAAAAGCATAAGCTGCTTTTAAACTTTCATCCCTAATGCTTCTCAATGCTCTGTGAACCACTGAAGACATGATTTGTGGCAGACAGTGACCTCTTTTATTGAAGAGAGTGGTTGGCAGAGAGCAGAGAAAGGATCCAAGCCTTTTTGACTTCCTGTAAAATTTGGTTAAAAAAAAAAAAGAGTCAGTGTTTGAGAATCATCTGCTGAAAATTGTGGGTGATTTATTCTTCTTCTTGGCTTTCGTTGCCCCGGCAGCAGGTCAGTCCTTGGAGACTATAATCACACAATTAGAAGGGCTCTGCTTCCTCGCACCAGACAGAAGACTTCAAGCATTTAAATCCAGTAGCAGCTGATTCTAAAGCACCTGATGCATTAATGCTATGTGAATGAATTTCCCTCAACTGCAGACTTGATAGAGAACAGATCATTATGTAGCTTGTTGAAAGCCTTGTGTAAGTAATGGAATCAGTTACAAAAAAAGACCGAGTCGCAGCAAAGGCAAACCAAGCACCTTTTAAAAGTGTAACTGAACACCAACAAAGGCATTTACCCACAGGAAATGATGCCAAAAAATGTAAAAATTAACTTTATTGTCTTAACAAGTTTAGCGATCAGCTTGACAGGCAGTGCGGCGCCTGCTGGCACGACTCCATATGCTCTGTAATGATTTGTTGTTGACAGGGAGAAAACAACACATTTCTAACACCTGGAGAGGCGACGACGGTCCTGGATCTCCTCATAAAGATGCTTCATGGGTTCAGGCCAAGGCAGCCTGGCAGCACTGTCAGATACAATTCATGGTGGTGACAGGCACACATGAGAAGCAGCGGTGTTGATAGATTAATGTCATAAACATACTGCACAAGGCGTTCTCATTGCCAAGACCACAAATGAACATTTGGCTTCCACCACATGCCCACTGAACAATTACGTTAATAAATTTGGGTTTGTTTGTTGTTGTTTTCATAAATAAAGGAGCTCATGAAAGTTAATTCATCATCACCTCACATCACTGGATGCAAGGTCACATTTTGAAATTAATTATATTCTGATTTTCTTTATGATATCATTTTTATTACTATTAGTATGCAGGAAATTGGTTGAATTAATTGAATTGTCCCAATAGCCTTATCTTTTTTCTTTGTTTAGAATTGGCTCTGCCCCTGACTAACATTAGCCTTCCTGCTAAGATAACATACATGAGACAAAGTTTTCTACTGACATATGTTTATTTCAGGCTTCCTACTCTCAAGCAATTTTCATTAAATTTATTCTGTTTTCGTGTGCTTAGCGCCACTGTTAATATATGTAATTTTGTTTGATTCGTCAACATTATGTTTTGTTTTGTTTTTGTGGTTTTGTACAATTGGAATTTTTTTGTTGATAAAGCTAACTAGATAAAAATGAAGTACAACAGCAATGTCAGTCACCAATGCATGAACAGATTCTATCTTAGTTGTTATACATTACAGGTTAAATTGAAATCAAATAATATCCAGCAAATGTGTTCGAGAAAATTTTCTGCACACAGTGAGGGTAAATTTCAAAGTGTAACGTCGTTAAATAGATTAACTAATCAGTTAATATAATACAGAACACACAAGTCCAATACTAGATTGCTATTGTCATTATAAATTGCTGAAATTGAAAGATAAATGTTGCAGGATTTGCTCTTAAAAAGTAAAAATACTGTTTGTTAGTGGCAATATTAAATCTCATTGACTTAAACGATCCTCTCAGTCATTTACTAAAGAACTAAATATAATTCTGTTCAACATATTGTGCATTAGCCACATTAAAACTTTTCCAGATGAACAAAGTGACTGGTCACTAAAAGCAAGGACAATTAAACTCTCTCAAAGTCATGAAAGTGGTGGAAGACGGGAAGAAAGGCCTTATTGACTTTCACCTCCGAGAGGGTTTAATTGTCCATAAGCTACTTCAGCTAATTGAATAAGTCTGTACGTTCAATGCTTGACCCCACTCGTAATATGCAGTCCATCTAATTCAGTATCAGAAATGTGAGGTAAAATGTGGGCTGTATTTTCAAATTGGTCATTTGTTTTCATTTCAAGCTTAATTGCCCCCATTTCTCTGAAACTAAACAGACAATTAAAGCAATGTTGTTTAGTCTGTTTCCTGAAATTTAATCCCTCAACTGCAAACAATGTGATGTGATTATGTATTGATAGATTTCTACGATTTATCTTCCTTTATATAACAGGTGTTAAAAAAACCATTGTTCCTTGCCATATCACAAACATGAGACATAATTACAGAATGTACTCATTTTCTAAACTAACAAGCAGCCATTGTGCAATTTACTATTGTTCCATGAAACAATATCATGTTATTTCCTTCACAATGAGCACATTTCATCATAACCTTTGTTTAAGCATGTACGCTCCATTTTCTCCATTTGCAGCCTTCACATTTGCCTCAGGAAAGCTGTGTGACGGCCTGTTTTTGTCAGATTAACACTGAGGCTGATCCACACTACTGCCCACTGAGGACCCCATCTACATCCTCCCACTGTCTGTCTTGATGCCCATTTCTGTGGTCTTTACAACCTCCAATGTCAGGGCGATTGGAGCGGTACTTGAGTTTAGTCCAAGATTAAATTTTCATTTTGCTCTGACTTCCAGGAGCCTCTACTAATTTAAATGATATTGCTTCATCTCACTTCAATAATAACAATTACCCATTCTTTGGCTGAATTGGCCTGAATACAGAAATAATTTGAGGCTTGCATAACATCTACAGCAAACTGCAGGTCTCTCAAGATTTTTACTTGGTGATATTTATACTATGCTATTGAATGTAATTTACATATCAAAAAAATGGTCATAGCATCAAAAAGCAACAAACGTCAAGAAATGAAAGCAGCATGACACACGTCATAGGTACTGCTCGGATTGTTTTAAAATGAAACCTCAATACAGTGGTACCTCTACTTACGAATGTCTCTACATACGAAATTTTCTACTTACGAAATGCCTCAACAGGAAAATATTGCCTCTAGTTACGAAAGAAATTTCGAGTTACGAAAGGTTAAAAAAACATTATGGGCTGCTACTTGCAGCTCCCAAAGGTTCCTTAACGCAACATTCTTATACCTGCTCTGCCATTGGCTATTACTTAGCATCCTGGCATCTCATTGGCTAAGAGGGACCTCTGTGTGTAACTAGATTGGTGTCTATGCAGCGTCCTCGTCATTCGGCCCTCGTCCCATTACATTTTCTGATAGTTTTACGTAAATATATTAACTTTTTGAGTATTCGCTATGGACCCCAAGAAAGTGACGGAGAAAAGAGGAAAAGAAAAAGACGAATAAAAGAGTTTTTTGTCCGTACAAACAAAACAAGAGATAATAGAAAAGCATGAAAAAGGGATGCGTTTGGTTGATCTTGCCAAAGAATATGGCTGAATTCATCTACAATCGCCACATTATTAAGACAAAAAGAAGTTTAAGGAGTTTAAGGCATCACGTGGGTGGTTGGAGAAGTTCAAAAGGAGGACTGGAATTCACTCTGTTGTTCGGCATGGTGAGGCAAGAGTGCATGAACCAAAGAGGGCAGACAACGAGGACAGCAGTTAAAAGGTAAATGACCGTCATTTTAATTCTTTACTCTATTCTTTGCTTTTTACGTTATGCACAACTCTTATTTATTGTGTGATAATCTAATTGTAACATGTATTTGTTACACGTTTTGATGCATTTTTATGCTTCATAAATCTGAATTTTGGAGGGATTGGAACGGGTAAGTGCATTCGCATGGAAAATGCTTCTACTTACAAAATTTTCGACTTACGAAATTTCTTCCAGAACCAATTAATTTCGTAAGTAGAGGTACCACTGTACTGTTTTGTCATGATGAGTCATCAGCATACACCAATAGTTCTAAGCGACTCTTAATTCCGTCTTCTATACTCGACATTTTTATTAAGTTTCAGTTCCGGTTCAAAGGTTGTAATTAGATTTATTATATTTGTACACTCAGGTATTAAATGACTAAAAACTGGAGTTTTGTATGTGGTGTGTGTATATGGGGGTGAGGGGGGTGTAAATCCTTTTACTTTGATGTCACATAACATGTATCTCATTATTTCAGGCTTTTCACCTTATTCCTTCTACAACAGGGGTTCAAGGTGGAATGGGTGGACCCGGAAACAAATCTGTCTGGCTGTCCAATTATTTTCAAAAGAGAGGACGTGTCCTACCTACAGTATCGGATGCGTCCCACAATGCAAGGAAATGCAAACTATGGAAGTGGGTCCCCAAATAACATAATTCCAGTAAAAACACTGGCCTTGAAGGACACATGTATAGTCTGTTATATATCATTAATGAAAGACCTCCTGTCTGTATAATACTGCAGATCATCACAGACTACCCCCTCTCCTCCACCACCCATGTGTCCCAGCCCCATGTACAAAAGCAATAAGAAGCATGACAACTGTTGGTGGTCTCACTCAAAGCTGTTGCATCATCCATATAGAGGGAAATTCGCTAATGTATTCTGCAATCTGATGAGAATAATAATTTAACACCCCTGCAGACTTGCATACATAACCAGAACTTAGATGTTCCACTAGAGATTTTTTTTAAAAATGTTTTGATGCAGATGATCCATGCCATTGTCTATAGTTAAATTGAAATCAAACACATCCAACTCCCACAGAGTAGAAAACGCAGTAACAAACCTCTACGGAAACGATTCTGGCTCTTTACCACTATGCCACCCAATGGCCTCAATTGGAAGTGGACATTCACTCT
>NC_090789.1:12848472-12895972 GCF_040054535.1 Antennarius striatus
ACACTAGTGATTTATTTTATACTGTTGCTTTTATGAAACCATCATCCAAAGCATACCTCACATGATGTCTTCATACAACCACCTCAAGGCTGGATAAACTGAATAACATGCCCCCGGCCAAAATATGTCCTGTGGAATCCTATTGACCTCCACTGCCTCTTTTATAACTCTTTTTTTTTTTTACACAAAACTTTTCTTTATGATATTACAAACTGATAAAGAAGGAATTATTTCCCAGCTGTGGGAAATGGGATTATCCAGGAAGTTTGTTGCAGATCATCGGCTTTACCTGAGAGATTAAGGGGAATAAATGTCTCCTGATCAGACCTTAGAATTGGTAAATTGATAAAATAACACATATAAATTAATCTAAATTAAAGACTGCAAACAACTCTCTGGAGTATAATTAAACCATAACAGAGCATTAGAAAAACGTGTGTTGCATTGCAGTGGGTAAAATGCTCAACTATAAATCAAAAACCCTATAACACAGGTATCAGCAGATGGACTCTTGTTAAACAGTTGCAACCACTATAAATCCAGTTCACAGAGATGGTTAATAGAGATTTTACAGGCTTGGCACAGACCCACATAAATCAGGATAAAAACCACTGTAATTAGTTGGTGAATGAGATTTTATGTTTGCAACACCAAACATACATCATCCAAAATGCCTTTTTAGTCTCCACCATTGTTGGCTCTGAAACTGCTCTGATTTTGATTTCAGAAAACATTTTTCCAGGCAGTGGGACTTAAACTTGCTAAACAACAGTGGCATGGCCCAGCCTGTACTGACTACCGATTCTAGACAGGGTCATTTCAAATTGACAGACCTGTGGTTTGGTAGTCTGGAGCTCCTTTCTACACAATGCAATGAACTGCCAACTTGTTCAACTGGGATGGACTCCAGCCTCTGTGACCTTATACTGGATAAGCAGTTACAGAAAATGAATGAATGAGTCAACAAAACTGCAGGGTGAAGTAGAGCCAACTATTTCCTTTACCTGTTAAATCTGTGCAGTGGCCCAAATCCACTTGGCTGGGACTTCAGGTGGCAAGGAGCCATCCTGCTGCTCACTGCTGGACTCCTGGCTACTTCAAAGACAGGTGGAGCTGGATCAAGACTCTTTATCACCTCCTGTCTATAAAATATTGATTTTGTAGCCTCTGGGCTTTTAACTTGTGTCTGGAAGATATTTATTTCTTGGAGGATGACAGTGGGGGGTATATTGTGAGCTTGTTTCATCTGCTAGGCTGTAATATTTCAACGTGAATTTCTAAACGATTGGATGTGGCGGATATATTAGTGTTTTAGTGATGCAGTGTTCCACATGCCCTTCAAATCTAATAACTTCTCTATACTTGCTTTAACAGATCGCTCATAAAGGGCTGATATTATACTATATTATATACAGTGATATACAACCAGTAAAGTTGCCATTATTAATTTGGTTGTATTTATTGTCACCTGTGCAATCAGTAATATATTGCATCTACAGGGGAACATTAGTTTATTATTTACCATATCAAGAGTACACTATTTTTAGCTTTGTATCAATAGCTTCAAACTATTTATTCAGAGGATCCAATTTAAATTTTAAACTGGTAAATTTTAAACTGGTTACTTGTCTGGGCTGTTCTCCACCTCTCACCTATAGTCAGCTGGAATATGCTCCAGCAGACCCACAAGGCAGATAGGATGCTGAAAATGGCATGAATTTACAAATTACAAATGGATGAATGAATGAATGAATTAATTAATTAATGACCCCCAATGAATACAATTTATCTGAAATTTGCATAAGAATTTGTCTAAATAAATAAATAAATGACACCAGAAACAGCTGATGTTCAATGTTATGAATTAGACATGGTGATTTTTAGCGTAGGGTTAGCAGCTGTATACATAAACACCACCCTGTGTTCATATCTGTTATCGTCATTTGAGGAATTGTTAATGATACTGGAGTCTTGTCTGACTGGATTTAAGACAGCTTATCTCTTACATCACTAACATAAGTCAGTCACTAGGGTGCTACTATGTCATTGTTACTTTAAGTCATCCATCCATCCATCCATCAATCCATCTGTTCAAAAATCCATCCTTCCAACTATTTTTTCATGCTTATCTGGGTGATGGTAGCAACAGGTTCAACAGAATGCTCTAAGGCCTTGTTCAGACTAGTCACCTATATCTGATTTATAGCCCGTCCAGATTGATGTGGCATATCTCTTTTGTAGTCTCAACAGTCCCATACCACATGAAATAAGATTTTTGTGGGACGGACTGAAACCACATTCGGGAGGTAGTTTCGTGTCGGATGTGGACAGAGGCATCTTCAGTCTGAACAGCTCCAAACCCTCCGATCGGATATGGCGGACCATGACGTCATATCAGCGACGCGAGAGCGGTAAAAAACAGAAGAAGGTCACAGTGTCTGATGTGTGTGAGATTTTGTCCACCTCTACCAGACGGTGATATCACCAACACGCTAAGCTAACAAAACTTCATATTCGTCATCGTTGTTGTTGTTGTTGCCACCATTGCAATTACATGACCTCACACATTGCACGCACTGAATGACGACTCCGTCCCGACGTCGTTGCTATGGCAACCTGTCAGATCGACTAATGATGTGGCCCAGTCTGAACAGAGCCAGAACGCATTTGTACACTTGCTAAAAACAGTGTGAACAGTCACCCCTAAAAATCAGATATGGAAGGAAATCTGATATGCCTGCAATCTCAACGGGGCCTAAGTGTCCATCTTCCGAGCAAAACTTTCCAGTTCATCCTGAGGGATGCCAAGGCTTTCCAGACTGAATGATTTATGTAGTCTCTTGTATGGGTCTACGTTGAGATGTCATCCTAGGGGCAAAAGAAAAGTAGACACCAAAGCAAAACCTCAAAGGAAATGGTTTTCAATTTGAGTGGCCAGTGGGATACTGAGTGGTTTACATGTTTAAATAAACTTAGAAGGACAGCTTGCCGGTTACTGTCTGGTGCCCGAATTTTTAACCATGGGTCTCAGCTGGTTACAAGCTTAATAAATTTCATGGAGCTGCTGCACTTTAGGAGCACCACCTGCTTTGGGTCAGATGCATTGCATGCTGGTTGGAAAGCAGTGAACGGGACCTTGGAGTGCCAATTTGTTGCAGACTGGAGTTTCACCTGGTCTCTATACATGTGAGAAACCAGATTTAAGTTTGTTTTCTGTTCAGGAAGTTGAGGTCTATAAGAAATGGTAAACTGTCCTTCAATCAGTAAGAAACCAAGGATCTGCTACGGTTAAGGAATTGTTTTATTTATCAGAAATGATATTTGCCTTTGTATTAGTGGAATGGCGGTCGGTGATATTTGACAATTTGTGAAACATCCCAAAAAGAAAAATGTGACTGACAGCAAATACACTTTTTTGTATTTTATACATTAATATTTCTACGTTTGAATGTACAAGTATACAAGTTAAGAGAGAAACAATTATTTAATGTGATTCCCTAGAAAAAAAATATTGAAATATTTTGCTCTTACATTAATTGTAACTTGTAATTGTTAAAAATGCAGATGACACTCTGACACATCACGGAGTTCCATGTTCTGTTTCAGTTATCTTGAATAACCATGGCTGACATCAGCCGATCAGAAGGCCACTACTGCAGTTGTTTTTTTTTGCTCTACGTGTTATATTTTGGAGTGATTTAATATGAACAGAAAGGCAAATGAAAGGGTTGCAGAGGAAGCTTTAAACCAAGCGGATGCCTTGCTGCTGCAGTGGCACTTTCTGTCATGCAGTGCTTGAGTCATGTCTTTAGCAGAGATTTTATTATCCACAATATGTTCCATATACAGGCGGCTCAGTACATTTAAGTCACAGGTCAAAGTAAGGTTTAGGATGTTTCACAATTCCTCACAGCAGCAATGTGGTCAGCCTGTTTTCTCTCGTTACTACAGTCATAGATAGGGTCGAGGTATTTTTCATATTGACCTGACCTTACTTTAATTAATCTTGTGGTAAAAAATCTTGTGGCATCACACTGCATCGTGCCTTCCTCCACATTCCAGAGATTTATTTTTTTTCTTCAGGAGTCTTCAAAGATTTTATGTTCACTAATCTTAATTAAAACTGTAGCCACATACACTTTTTTTTTTTCCATTTCTTGTGCACCTGAATGTTTTTGAAGCTAATTTTCCACCACTGTCAAAATGCATGGTGAGAAATGAGTCCCTAACTTATTCAAACACTGGGTATTCAGTGCAGTTGTGCATGCACCTGTTTTCACGCTGTGTGGGTGGGCTGAAGAGATACTTGGGGCTGTATAATTGCAGGAAGGTAAAGTTTGTTGAGTTGACTGCAATCATAATACCAGAAAAAATTGTTCAGTCACAATCTCTACATTGCGGCTACACACAGAATATTGTCTCTTCCCTGGTAATTAAGTGACTAACTTTACCAACCCTCTCACCTGTATGTAAACTGAAGATTTGCATCCACCAGATGTTAGCAATTAGTCAGTGGATATCACATCTATGTAAAATGTAAAATATGAATTATACTTAATTTTCAGCTATTGGGTACAACGGTGAAAATAAGAGAGCAGCACTGTTAACAAAGTAAATCCATGCTGGACACATACTGGAACTTTGAAATAAGGATTTTGTCAGGTGAAATTTGACATAAAGTAATGTGTCATTATAATAGTGGACCTACTGTGATATTATTTGCATGGTGTTTCAAATGTCTTCATCGTAACAAAGATAGACACCTCAGCCGACTTTCTTTGTGAACTGGCTTCAACGAGATCCTTCTTTCTGCTTCTTCTTGCTCCCCCTCCTCTTTCTAGCTCTCGCACCACATTGCTAGGTCTATCTTAGCATCCATTCCGATCAAAACCCCTCACTGTACAGCATATCGTGTTTGGTTTAGCATTTTGTTGAAAAATGAATTCTCTTCATTCAGAAAATAATGCTCTGTATGGACAGAGTTACATTGTCATTTTATTTTAATGCTGCCCAAAAATGTGTCAAAGTATGTTCTGAAATGCTCCACCATCTTTTAAACTTTAAATCAAAGGATTTGAAGAACTCCTAGATCAATCAATAAAATGTGTTTTCATTATTTTACGGATAATGGTTCCATATTGCAGCCTACAATAACAATCCACATGTCCAGAGAAGTGGGCTCACATCAAGAGTTAACTCCGTGCGTAGGAGTTTGCAATAAAGCTTTACACGTACTGTATTATCCGACTGCATGTTATATATTTCTCCATTTAAAAAGTCAATACAGCTTTGTGTGGAAGGTGATCTTTGACTGTAATGCTGAGCATTTGTCCTTTCTTGTTTCACTTCCAGTTTCTCCTGGAAATAAAAGACAAGCAAAGAAATAAGTGGCATGCATTAGTATTTTAATGCAAATAGATAGATAGATAGATAGATAGATAGATAGATAGATAGATAGATAGATAGATAGATAGATAGATAGATAGATAGATAGATAGATAGATAGATAGATAGATAGATAGATAGATAGATAGATAGATAGATAGATAGATAGATAGATAGATAGATAGATACTTTATTAATCCCGGAGGAAATTGCATATATCCACTGCTCAGGCATTACATAACAAATAATACTGGATAAACACCAGGAGAAAAGGAAACATTGACATCACAGGACATACCACAAGACATACATTACACTAACAGACAGGCACATGCAGCACTAACAGGACTTATATACTAAACTATAACTAAAATATAAACAGTATAAAATTTAAAAATATTACAGTATTAAAATATAAACAGTATAAAATAAAATCTAAACAGTATAAAATTGAATCAAAATATAAAACAGTATAAAAAATAAATAAATTTTATATATATATATATATATATATATATATATATATACAACAGTATAAAATTAAATTTAAATTAAATTAAATTAAATCCATATTCAACCCCGTGCGGACCTCGCCACCTCCCCCCCGCTCCTCCTGAGAGAGTCATTGTACCCCCTGATGGCACGGGGCACGAAGGAGGACCTCAGCCTCTCTGTGGAGGCGCTGTGTGACAGCAGTCTGCCGCTGAAGGTGCTTCTCTGCTGGGAGAAGGTGGTGTGTAGGGGGTGCCTGGTGTTGTTCATGATGGCCTTAATTTTAGACATGGTCCTGCTCTCCAGAAGCGTCTCCACAGAGTCCAGGCTCAGCCCGACCACTGAGCCTGCTCTGCGGATGAGTCTGTTCAGACGGTCCATATCTCTTTTCCTGGCCCCCCCACCCCAACACACAATGGCGTATGACAGCACACTGGAGACTACGGACTGATAGAACATGAAAAGGAGCTTAGGACAGATGTTGAAGGAGGCCAGCCTCCTTAGGAAGTACATCCTGCTCTGCCCCTTCTTGTACACACAGTTGGAGTTGAGTGACCAGTCCAGTCTGCTGTCTAGCTGCAGTCCCAGGTACTTATAGTTTCCTACCACCTCCACCTCACTGCCTTTGATGATCACCGGCTGTGGAGAGGGAGGTGCCCGCCGGAAATCCAGAACCATCTCCTTTGTCTTGGAGACGTTGAGCTGGAGCTGGTTCTGTTGGCACCACTCCACGAAGTCAGCCACCAATGCCCTGTACCCCCCCTCATCACCCTCCCGGATACATGCCACTATCGCGGTGTCATCGGAGTACTTCTGTATGTGGCATGTATCCGAGTTGTGCTTGAAGTCTGATGTGTAGAGGGTGAAGAGAATGGGGGATAAAACGGTCCCCTGTGGCGCCCCCGTGCTGCTGGTCACCATAGAAGACAAACAGTCCCCCATACGGACGTACTGGGGTCTGTCCGTTAGGTAGTCCGTAATCCAGCTCACGAGGTAGGGGTCCACAGCCATGGAGGTCAGTTTATCCTGCAGGAGCTCGGGCTGGATGGTGTTGAAGGCACTCGAATGAAAAAGGAATTCAAATTATATGTGCATATAGGAATCCTGTTGGGAATGTTTTGTTTCCTGCACATTAATTTTCCTCTTTTAATGAGTTAGGAGAAAATGCAGTCATTGTGAAAAACAAAATGGCATTGATGTGAACGAAACATGAAATGCTTGAAAATGTTTAAGTGAAGGTGGCAGAGAGGGGCATACTATCAATCCTCAGGTAAAATGAGTATATTAATATTCAATGCACGAGGGCTGTAGGTGGAATATTTGTTCAAAATGCTGCTGTTAGAAATGAAACCTTGTATTTTGGGTATCTATTGAGTGTACTAGTTTAGACTTTAGCAGACCTTAACTCTTAAGATATATAATATAAGATATTACCGTAGTTTATCTCTAACTACAAAAACACATAATGATGACATCTAACAACAAGCACTCAAATGTCTTCCTGTACTGGAAAGAAAACATCACCAAAGCACTCAGACATTCCATCCATGCATTTTCTTTTCACCGCTTTATCCGCTGTTACGGGTCACGGGGAGCTGAAGCCTATACCAGCTGGCTTAGGGCGTGAGGCGGGGGACACTCTGAGCCACACAGAAACACACACAACCACGCACGCAATTTGAGACCAACCAATAAACCTGAAGCACATGTTTTTGGAGGTAGAGGAGGAAGCCGGAGAACCCGGAGAGAACCCACGTAGACATGGGGAAAACATGCAAACTGAGCACAGAGCGGGACACGAACCCAGAACCGCCTTGCTGAGAGACGACAGTCCAACTACACCACAGTGCTGCCCCTCAGACATTCTAATAAAAAAAAAGAAATGTTACTAGAAGGAGAATAACTTTATCAGTGTCTACAACAACCAACACTTAAATTACTGGCGGCAGTCTTTATAATCATTAAAATAAATCTTTAAGAAGCCACTCATACATCAATGCAACACACAATAAAGAAATTACCTACGAAGCCTCTGTTTGACTTGATTTAAGAGGAAATGCAGACTATAGAGCTCAGTGAAGGTGGTGGGGAATGTCCATGTAAGTGCAGACCTCTAAAATAAAAAATAAAAAAACTGTATCTTTTAATAGCAGGAAAATACCGCGCTATTTAAAGAAGAAAATGATGCCTTAAGATAGGATTGCATGAACAATGTATATAACAATTCCATTTTAAGACCACGGATGCACATTTTCTTCCTGCTTAATGTACTGTGACTGAATATGACAAACACATCGTCGCAATCAACAATGACATTCATATTGTGCTGCATGCAGGTGTATGATAGGGTCCTAAATGACTGCAAATTTTTTTAAATTTGCTAGTTTGTTTTACAAATAATGAAAGTACACGCTTTGAAGCACCATTTCTTTCTCAGCCTAGGCAGAGTTAAAAGGTATCACAGAGGCACATCCTCTTAGATTTTATTGTGCTCCTCCATTCTTAGATGGTCCACAATCTCCTACATCTGCAGACATATGCAGATATCTCTCTGACAGAGAGAGCGATGCAAACTGAGGGGCAACATCTGGCTAAGGGCATGTAGTAAATTCATTAAAGAACCAGGTGGAGACCAGAGACATTCACCAAGGAAGCTCTGTTTCCCCTAACTTTATGTGATTGCACTTGAAACCAACAGTCCAACAATAGTCTTACCCTCACTGTGTGAATGTTGGACTGTGAAAACCTGCTCCTACAATGTGCACTCACAGTGGTTTCCACTAGCCACTAACCTACATGGCTGTGGTCATGTAATGCGAAGCCACAGAAGATTATCATTTGGTGCTTCAAATGTAAGGAGAACAAATTATTTCAAACTATTGTGGTGGAAAGTTTTTTAATACAATAAAATAATATAATAAAATAATAAAATAATATCATTTCTTGACCCAAAAATCTAGAGTGTGTGTGTCAAATCTTTCAGCACTTGGGAGAAACGGCCCCAGGAAGTCTCGAGGTCATGAAAGATTCTGCAAGAATCTAACCTGTTTTTAGAAGTGTTTGCGTAAATGTCAGTATCTGTTAATAATTTTGTCTGCACTAAATGTCCGCGTGACTGATTGGTTATGTCCTCAGCCTTGTGAAACTGTCGACTAGATGTCTCTGCTAACTTCTTGAGGTCATGATGCACCTACTGAAAATGGGGGAAAGGTTAGTGGAGAGCAGAGGGAACGAAGTTAAACAACTGATTCACACCTCCCATAGTTACGCCTTTAGAGTATAAAAAGAGATGTGATCCATGTTTTAGTTTGTATTTGAAGTTTTCATCTACCCAGAGTACTCTGCAACAACACTCCGGAGGATTTTTTTTTCATCGTCTCCAGAGCTCTCATCATTGTTAGATAAGTATTTGTTGAACTTGTCTGTTTGTTGAACCTGTCTGTCTGTCTGTCTGTCTGTCAACCTTTTGATGATGTTATTGGACTCATACTCAACCTATTGATGATATTATTGTACTGCTACTCAACCAATACTTGATTTGAATTGACAAATAAATATCTTGTATTTTACACTGTCTCCTGTCCTTAAGAAAAACGAAACCCCACCACACTATCTTAGAAAAATGTCTAGGAATATTGTTTATGTATTACTCATGGATACTTTAATAGTAAAGAAAGTGAATGACTCGATAACTTCCATCAGTAGATGTTTTCTTCTTACTGAATCACATGCTGGACAAAAAAAATAACAGTGGCATTGTCTTGCCGCTACACAATTTACATACTTTGCATATAATTGTATTTGCACATCTAACGTCACACTTCAAGGAAATAATAACATTTTTAATAGTACAGCACCTCCAGCAAAAACATTGTCTTATAAAGACAGCTACACCAGTAAAATAAGATATATTTGTGTGTATTCCACACCATATAAAATGCATTTCATTTATGAAAGCATCGGAATGTCAGTTGCAATCCATCTGTGCCGCCTGCATCCCCTCCCCAAACCCAGCAAACACAAACTTCTCTACAAACTTTTAAAGTGCGCACACACGCACGCACACACACACACACACACACACACACACACACACACACACACACACACACACACACACACACACACACACACACACACACACACACACACAGACACATACTTTTAAAATTGCAGTAAACAACTATTTCTAAGGGCTCCCATGAAATATGATAAGAAAGTTAAAGTTTCCTCTTGAGACACGGTGCTCTGACTTGTTGCTGATTGCAGATGGGCATGATTAAACAAATAAATGGTATTTGATAAATTAAAGTACAAAGACACAGAGGTACTTGCTGGGGGAAAGCCAAAAGATGAGTGATTAAACAATAAATTCTGCTGAGATTTCATTTCATCGTGATAAATTGTTCGTAACAAGATAAAATTTTAAAACGCATTAAAGGGCCGTGGGCCGTGGATATGTCTGAGTGAATGTTTTTAAGCTGGCTGGTAATGGGGTCGTAGAGGAGCATGGTATCTCCAGCTTTGGCTACTTCAGGAGAGATTTGTGTTTGTGTCGCTTTCTTAATGCTTTGAACTGGGCAAGGCTCAGTGGGAAGCAGAAGATGAGTCAGAATGGAACATTTTAATCAAAATCTAATGACAGCTGTGTCCTTGTTTGGGAATGTTTCCAGAACTGTCAATCAGATGGCTTCAAACTAGACCTGTACACAATCCAAAGGAAGCAGTGGTGCTTTTGAATTTAATGAGTTGATAAAAACATTTCCCTTACAAAAGTGATTAAAAGCAACATAACACCAGGCTTGAACACGGTCTTTCCCAGTCCTCTATAATCATAAACTCATTATTGAAAAGGTTTGATAAGGAGCGTGTGCTGCTTCGCCTGCAAACAGCAATGCAGTAGTCATTCTCAACCTCCGGATCACCATGGAGTCAGAAATACTGTCAAATGCTTCAATTAATTCTGTTAAGGGGGTAAAAAGAGATAGTTATTTTTTATCTAAATGTGCTCATGAATTCATGTTAATAAAACATGTCAAATTAAAATGCAATATTTCAGTGATGGAAACTTTACAGGCCAGAGGGAACAGACCTCAGGAGATGAACAATATCTCAAGCAGAGGAATTTATTTCATAATGCATCAAGAAGAATACATGATGAGCAAAACAGTGGACAGTGTAATGCTGGAAGTGGTCTTCATGAAAAAGGTTCCATCTTGAATGCCAAATTTTGACTTTTAGCTAAGATCTCCTCACCTCAGAAGCCAACAGAATCATGCTGCTTCTTTAACAATATGACATCTATTCTGTTTTGTTCACAGCTTTAACCAAGCCTAAAAATGTTTGCATAAAAACTGCAGTGACAGTGCTTCTCCACCCCTGCAGCTCAATAATAACGGCTGTCACTCAACTCCTCTGCATGAAGAAGACAAATGCATAAAAACATTGGCATGAAACTGCCATAGTGCAGACTAAATAAAGACCATTAAGGATGAGTTCATCAGGAGCCAAAGTCAGGTCAAATAATCTGAAAATCAGTCAGCAGGAGGCAAGTGGATCTGCTCTTACGTACAGATGTGATCTCATTTTTGGAATCTTTGTTTTAAACCTCTGAAACATCAAAGCAGTTCTTTCAATGCTAGTAGAAAAATAACACTTTCACCAGCAGGTACTAATTAGGAGGTACTAATAAAGTTATACTCTACTCTACTCTACTCTAATTATGAAAGTAGTGACCCTTAATAACTCCGGTATAAATCCAGAGATCAGAGTTAACGATATGCTTCAACTACTCAAGCCATGCCATCAAAGAAAGCACAAAATGTAGCCAAGAGTCCAGTAGGTACTACATAGCAAAGTGTGTTTCAGTGTAACAAAAATTGTTGAATTATATCAGATGAAAATGCACAGTAAAGTGGAATAAATAAAGTGTGTGTGGTTTATCACAGTTAAATTTATGATTTTCAGTGGTGTAATTTACACAATCCAGATAATGTGCTGCAGTGACAAAATATCAGACTTAATAAAGTATGAATAAAATGTTTTTCTTTATTTTCAATACAATAAAAAGTTGTAAGCATTGTCCCGTAACAGTGTAATGCGATGTAAGCCACTTACATATAAATGGGTTGAATGCACACAGATCTCAACCATTGTTGCACACATTTGTCATTTAGAAACAAATTCATTTTAGCATTTCATAAAAACTGATGAACAGTTAAAATAACTTATCTCAGATTGTATTTCAGTTTTTTTCTTGAGGGTATTTGGGCTAAATATGGAATAATTTTTCAACTTTGGAGCTTCTTGATTATGATCTTCCTAGTATTGATTGATCATTTACTAAGGTTTCCTGGTCATGTGATGTGATGAGCAATCATTCAACCCCCCCCCCCTTGTCAAAACTAAAAGAATAAACCATTTTTATTACTTCCTTTTAGTAATATTAAGAGAAGGAGCCAAACATATGCATGCAATACTGAACCAGCACGCAGAGCAGGCTCAACTATTAGCAAGTGAATCATACATGGTCTTAAAACTTTATTGTGGCTACAAAGAAGTCATACTAAATCTAAAACTGAAAATAAACTCCATGTATACTGCAACCCAGCACCACAGCCTGTGGGGATGTAGGCTTCGCATTTGAATGTGCATCGAAGGGTTGCAGACAGTCTCTGCTGAAACTGATGGAGACAGTACATTTGACCCGATCAGCACCACCACTGTCAATGAACCGCCCCTATCTGCCTGTCAGATCAACGCTGTCCCTGGCATTGAAACATTTTTGGAAAGTGGTTTGATTGTGTATCAAGAAGAGCAAACAAAGAATCAAGTGGACTTGCTTAACGTTGGTTGAAGACATTTCACCTCTGATCTTCTTCAGTTAAAACTGACAAGTAGAGAGTCTATATACTTGCACTCCTTTTAGAGCAGAAAACAAACAAATGACCAAAACCATAAAAAACAATAAGTCTCATAAAGAGTCGTTACTATTCATAAGGGAGTCAATGTCCAGTCCACCCTTGTGTGGACTGTTGTGGTGAGCTGCACTCAGGCATGAATGGTTGGTGTGGTTTCTAGGGATGGAAGTCAATACTGCATTAGAGGTGTCTAATTGATGTTTTAATCCTCCTTCTCTTTTCAGAGATGGTTTTTTCCAGTTTGAGAAAGTCATCATCCAACCCTTTTACCAAAAGATACTGTATATCCTAGGAAAGCCACTCCATGTATCTGTGGACATCCCAAAACTATAAAGCACAGTATGCCCCTCAGACCCATCAATTGCAGCATCAACTTAGTCACATATATTGCCACAATCCTAGCTTCACTTGTTGGCAACACTCCACACCATGTTAAAAACTCCCAGAAGTTTCAAGACCAAGGAAATAAAACTGTATCCAGATGAGACCATGGTCTCCTATGATATCATACCCCTCTTCACCTGCATTCCAACCACAGAAGCAGTTAGAACATTCATTCATTCATTCATTCATTCATTCATTCATTCATTCATTCATTCATTCATCTACTTGGTCGCTTCATTGGCTCTGTTGCGGGGAACTGGAGTCTATCCCAGCTGGCTTGGGTGTGAGGCGGGGGACACTCCGGGTCCGACATCAGTGCACCGCAGAGCCACACAGAAATGCAGATTAGCGCGCACAGACACACACTCACACCTACGGTCAATTTGGAACGGCCAGTTAACCTAAAGCGCATGGCTTTGGAGGTGGGAGGAAGCCGGAGAACCTGGGGAGAGCCCACGCAGACACGGGGAGAACATGCAAACTCCGCACAGAGTGGGACTCGAACCTGGAACTACCTTGCTGGGCGGCGACCCACTGTGGCACCGTGCCGCCCACAGTTAGATCAGTAAGGAGAAAATCTCTATAACCCCATACACTACCAAACAGAACACATTTCACCCTAGACCACACATCTGCACTGTTGGACCTCTGTCTGACACCACCTACTTCCAGCGCAGAGAAAATTACAGATGGAAAATTCCTTGTACAATGGGTTCACCTGTATCTCCAATAGTAGCCAATTTGTATATTGAAAAGGTCGACAGCAAGGTTCTGGCCTCTTCCACAGGGACAGCATCCAGCCATTGGTTCAGGTATGTGGATGAGACCTGGGTAAAAATAAGGATTCATGAAGTGCAGGCCTTCAAAGATCACATCATCACGGTCTATTGAATGAGCCTCTTGAATGAAAGGTGGAACCTGTCATTCGACCAACCTAAAGCAACCCCGCCCCCCAATCTCCTCACATGCAAACTCCTCATGGAAAGTTTGATCCCAGAGTCTTGTTGCAAAAGTGCAAATCACTACAAGACCACTGCCCTGGGTTTGACGTGCATGACATTTCTCTACATTGATTTTTACTGGTCATGAAATTCAACCCCTTAGGATAGAATTATGTCTTTCGTTTGTTTGTTTTTTCTTTTGAGTACTTTAGAGCAGTAGCAACAAATTCACATCAGAGTTAGTTGTGCCATTTATTCTTTTCCAGTTGTGCTAAAATCCCTCAATATATTTTTGCATATAATTATGTTGAATGAGTTCCAGTTTAATGTGTTCGGTATTCTCTCCACTGTAATCCAGTTATCAGGGGAGAGAGGATATTAAAATATGAACGTGTGGTTTATAAAGCGGGCACCACATTGGAATGTGTCGAGAAAAAAAAGTTTGTTCAAACAAATGTCTTTTAACATCATAGGTGTCTATAGGCCTCTTTCTGCAGATAACACATTTTATGATCAACTTGCAGAAGTTTGAAAGACTGCAATCATAATGAAGAACTATTACTTTTGGGTGATTTCGATGTAAATTGCAAGGATAAATCAAAGAGGAAAAAAATAAAAATGGTTACTGACAAATTCTACCGAGAGCAACTACTAAATGGTGCGAAAAGAATTGCAAATTTCTCAAATAAACAACTTGATTTAATATTTAAAAACAAATCAGAAAGAGATCAGAAGGAGATCTTATATTGAGAGTACAGGGAGAGTTAATTAAAGATAACTGAGTTGTTGCTTCTGGTCTTAATAACTTTTTTTTGAATCTGTATGTGAACTTGGGAAAAGACTTCCAAAAAGAAAACCATTAATGGCTCCACTAGATAAAACAGCTCAGATCTTTGTACTGGTAGAAACAAATGTATCACAAAAAAAAACAAAAGCATCAGCACTCTGAAAAGCTGCAAATGTAGAGATGATTCTCATCTCGACACCAAGTTTATGTCATAGGACAAGATATTCTATCTTGTCCTATCACGATTAATTAGTCTTTCTTTTAAACTTTGTCTTTTTCCTTAGGACTGGAAATGTGTCATTGTCATACCTGTTGTTAAATCTGGTGAAGCTCGTAACTATCGACAAATAAATATACTGCCACTATTTTCTAAAGTTGCTTAGAAGGTAATCATTTAACAACTGACCTCATTTCTTAACACCAGCAATTTTGGTTTACATCGTAGGCAATTTGGTTTCAGAGCCAATCATTCTACTGAGACTGCCTCCCTACATTTAATAGAGCAAATCAAGTGGGACTCGACCTGGGAACCTGCTTGCTGCGTGCTAACAGCTCTACTCACTGCGCCAACCTCTAAAACTGAATTAAATTGAACATTTTTGTAATGAGTGAAAACAATATATTTTATTTTTATTGCTTAATAGAGTTCAATAAGAGGAAACTGCATAATCTGAAGCAAAACAAACAATTATCTATCAAATGTAAAGAAAGTCACATTGAATAGTGCGTCTTACCACCTAATCAAGAGCAAGCAGTTCAATAGTGACATGTTCCTCCATTTGTACAATTGTTCAGGCACCTATGGAAATGAAATCAACGCAAAACATGTACTGAACAAGTAAATCTGAATATTTGCAGAGTAAATTGACTCTAAAGACTTTCATGGTAAAGCAAATATATAAAAGTATATATGCACATGGCCATTTCTTCCACCCTAATGCAGTAAACAAAATTTGCAAATTTCACAATCATGGCCAAATATTAGCATGTGTGCATTTTTGCATTGAAGTTAGCATGTTCACAGTGGCGGTGTGATGTTAGCTCAGTCTCACATAGCTTTAACATTTTGTACCATTTTTACCATCGCTGAATATTTATTTCTGGGTTCACAGTAACAGGACGTGCAGAAGAATTGATGTTGGCAGCTGATAGATTAGCAGTGTAATGGTTTTTGTTTGCAGGAAATCTCATATAATCACCGGCCAAGTTATTAAATTTTAAGGGCGAATAAAAAAAACGTATTTGGCAGGAGGCCACCTCAAATATTCAGCAGGATTCAAATGCTGAGAGTCACCCAGAAAAAAAACAACAACAACAACAACATTCAGACATGCCAAGCAGCCTGAAAGCAAACACTGTGAATGACAGAAGAAAAAGTGCAATGATTGAGAAAAACAAAAGCAGGCTGAAGTTTTGTAGCATCAGGGCAGCATCAGCACCCGTCACAGCAGAATACAGATTGGAGATCTGCTACCTTGGCCGTGAGCCTCTGCCACCCTAGAAATCAGCTCTGCTCCAACCGCCGTACACCCCCTCCAGCGGCAGCCATGAGGCCACAGAGGCTGGGTACGAGGCCGAGCAAAGGGCTGTTTCATGCATCTCAATGCAAACCAGGCGCATCGGACTGTCATCCTGGAGTGCCGTCTCTCTTCCCCGTCTGACATCATAGTGCCCCAGCCAGTTCAAAACTCGTCAGCATTCGTTTTCATAAGCAGAGAAGCAGCAAGCTGTCACAGTCTGGGCATAAGCACCACCACTCAGATTCTCCTATTTGTGTAAAGTTCACCTACGCAGGAAATACTATAACTTTCTTGTCTTAAATTGGCCCAGCAACATAGCTGCACAAACACAGAAACTCAAGCGACAGAAACTTTGTTATAAAAGGTTTCATATGTCAGATTTTCAACTCAGTCATCTGCAGACAGTATTAACAGCATTAAAACTCTTTATCCCCAAGGAGATGTTTGACTTTTAGAGCATCACCAGGAGGAGGCAAGGCTGCAGTCTTTCACCTATCATGCTGCAGTGGGTAGTTTCTTTATTTTCACTATTTTTTTCCCCAGCACTTCCACCGGTGTAATTGTGGTATGAGATGGTACTTCCAGCCGGGGCTGTTCTCATCAGCACGGAGCAATTACATATGCCCCTAGGGGTGCTGATAAAAACACACACTGAGAATGAACTCCATGGTGCCAGGTGATGGTGGGGAGGCTACAGCAGGCCCATATTAAACAGAAGAGGGTCACAGCACAGCGGAGGTGAATACAGATCACTTCCATCCAGGCACACGTAGCCAAGGCAAACCTCAGCGAGCAGACAGCTCTACGGTTCCAGACTGGGACACTGGGCTTTGTCAGCCCACTGACCTGTGAAAGGAACCAGCCTCCATCTCCCTTGCCTCATTATGGTGACCAGTCAGGTTGATCGAATGGCAATACTAAAAATATCAGTCCCTCATGGCATTGCGTGCATGTGTGTATGAGTTTGTGTGTGTGGTAGGGGTATTTTTGCACTAATGAATACTAATGCATTCACATTCTTTTTCTGGATTCACCATAAGAAGTCATTTAAATAACAACATGTTCCATACCCGGAAACCTCGCCTGAATTTTATTCTTCTGCTGTTCTAATGGTAAAATGTATTCATACATCTGCCATACTTCCATCAGTCAACAATGCTAAAGGATGTGAGGAATAATTCAGTGGAATGGCATCTGCCTTGAAGAAAGTGAGAACAAAAGAAGCGCAGCTTGACTTAAGAGTCATGACAGGAATCTGCTAAAATGGCTAAAAGTTTATATGCGTTGAGAGGATGTCTACTCATAATGCTGGGATTAACTAGACGTACCTGGGCAAATAATTTGTGCTTCATTCTATTTTTTAAGATTATTATGACCTGGATGAATGAGAATCTACCGAAAGTTTCAGGTTGCACTGATATTTTGACACAAGTGGTTGTGTACTGGGGGTTTCGGGGATTCACTGTGTCTGTCCCCTCGTGTTAATAAAGTCATTACTGTATTATATCTTATTGTGCTTTTTTTTTTTTTTCAACAAACAAGGACTCAACAAAGTTGTTCATTCCCCATCATTTACCAAGCAGGACAAAAACTGGGAAAATAGATTAAGTTTGGATTAAAATATTTAATGGTTGTCATACAGTCTAAAAACAACAAAGACAATTACAGTATATGGTTTATTATTATCAGGACTTATTCTTCTGAAAACCATGACAGGCAGACACAAAATTACTTTTTACTTTTGAAATTAATATCCTCCAAAAAAAGAAAGAAAACTGTTTATAAGTTTTAAGTTTAAAAAGTCACTATGAATTTTTTTTGGAAAACCACAGCAGAAAAAAATTACAAAACATGAACGCTCCTTAATATGTTTGTGTGATTTGCAAAAGGAGGAAAAATTAATAATCATTAATTTATAAAACTAAAACAACAACAAACATTCAGATGGTCTTATTAAGCTGAACCTTTAGGATTAAAAAAAAAGTCTGGATTTTCAGTAAGTAGCTTCTGGTTTGCTTTGCCCAAAGTTCAAAGAAGGAAGAACCTCATGACCCAGCAATCACATAGTGTGACCTCAGTAACCTTGCAGAGAACCTGAGAGAAACAGGAAACCTGGCTTCGGTTTTTGAAGATCTAAGTCTCTCCTCTGGGGATAAAAGGTCTGTGAAATCTCACCCTTTTAAAACGCCATTTTATGTGTCCCTTTAAATACACAGGGCATAAGAAACGCACGTGAAACTAATCAGCAATTATAAATGGAGAGAAAGACAGGAAGTGTAAAATAAAGATTAAGGAGAGGTCTCACAAAATAAAACCCCAGACCATGACACATTTCATGTTATAAATCCAACTCAACAATCTTTTGAAAGCAAAAGCGGAAAATATATTGGTGACTAGAATCTTTGTTTACTTTCATATTTCATATTTTTTAGAAGACAGTGAATGTTTCTGACTGAGCCTCAGTCAGTTTGTCTGTTATGAATATTTTCAACCATGATTGGCTCCATTCACTGCTGTTCACTGGTGTATGAGGACTGGGCTTTACATTGATAACCATTACCAACATCCAAATTTCTCTAAATTAGAGAGGATTGGATTCTCAGCTGCAAACCCTTTTTGTGAGCGACGTTCGTCATGCTCCAACAGCACACATCACATCGCAGCAACAGCCAGTAAATCAGGTCTTTTCCACTTGAAACAGCACATCATTTCACACCTCTCAGCTTTTTGTGATTGACACTGGGGCTGGCTTCGACAAGGCCATGGCAGCCTGTCCTTCTTTGGATGTGGCATCCTCAGCGGTCTGGGAGTCGCTTGTGGTTCCACACTCTTACTGCTACATAAGATACTGTTGCCTCTGTGAGCTTTATTTAACTAGTTACAGATATTTTTTTTGTTACTGCAGATGCTGTCGTAATTTCAAAATGTAAGCTGATTTGAATCAATGAATATGTGCTTTATTCAAGCAAATTTATCCGTGCACATTTAATGAGCTGTATTCCAAACAGGCATGTTAGTTAATATTTTCAGCCACCCGGGTGACAAGCTGGTCTGCCATCCTGATAGAATGCCCCAAATATCCATTTATTATTTAGAGATGATGAATCTTACAAGCTTCTGTGATTTTCTCTGTTCTCTATCTTTAAGCATCCCATGAGGCAGACCTAGCTGTTTTCACTGATTGTATTATCATTAAATGTGAAGCAGGCATCCTCATGTCAGGATGAATTGCTGCAGCTTTGATTATACATTATATCTTGGTGTAACCTATCACCAGTTCAAAGTTTTAATTTCCCTAGTACTTTTATTTATTTTCCTACAAAAATAATGACAGCCCCTCAGCTGTACAGCTGCTCCCACTAATGTTCATGCACTGATGTGCTGAAGCTAGATGCTTTACTATACACTATACCTGCTAAATGCCATCATGTTTTGTCATCACGATGAGGGTGTTATCATGCTGACATTAGAGTATGGCTCAAAGCACTGTTGCGTTTGTAAGTGACGGCTCCCAGAATCATTAGCATGCACAAGGAAAGATTCTACTTGAAATATGTTTTACACCTTTCAGGATGAAACGTCAGAAGTTTCTGGGAAATGCATTTTTTAAATGTTACAGTCTATCAAGCTGACTAAATGTTGGTGAATCTGGTGCTAACACCAGGAGAGGGTGGGACAGCGCAAAACCAGGACAGCATGCAGTGCACATCTTTTAGTTATATTGATATTCATCTTCAAAAAAGGCATGCAGCTGTAAGCACGCTATAATTTAATGGCACAGTATTTACATTTACAAGACGAAAAAATGAATGTTCTACATTTCTATGATGAAAACAATAGCTTCAGTGTGTCTGCTATTGAACAGCAATAGCTTTTGCTGGAATGGTTGTGAGAGGTTATTATCTAAGTCTGGGGATGTCACATTAATAACACAGAAAAGCAATGTTCATTTATTATTATCAATTATTATCATCAATGTATTCTAACTGCTCTCAAAAAAGTGTACTTTGTAGGAGAACTTTTAAAAAAAAAAAAAAAACACACACATTTTAGTGGAGGGTATGGCATGCCTCCTACTGGAGCAGTAGACAGAAAATAGTGCACAATCTCTATGTCATGCAAACAAGAATCATTTAAGAAATCAAGTGGCCATCAGAGTGTCAAACTTTAAAATAAGAATATATCTTCCCCGATCAATTTTTTAAGATATTTTATTAACTGCAGTTCAGCGGGATGATTCATCGTGGTTTGAAATCATCTCCTTTGAAAAACAAAAGGACACCCACGCCGAGCTGACCACCGTGGTGAAAAAGAAAAAAAAAAAAGAAAGAAAGATGTTAACTCTTCTTCATTTTTGTTTCTTGCAAGTTAAGTATTGGTTCCAGTAAATTTCTTTGTGTGTCTGTCAAATCAAAAGACATTTACTTTAAGTTGAGGAAAATGACTAAGCTGATTTTTCCTGAGGTCTTGTAACTTTGTCAGGCATTCATTTTTGTGTTTGTGTGGTTGATTAGTTTCATTGTGAGGAATTCACTTCACTTGCCAACATTAACAAGCATACAATCGTGCGCAGACATTGATTGATTCAAGCATTGATCCTTTGAGTTTATCTGACTGGACACATCAAAATAGTTTAGTCCTCTTTTCACGATATGCAGTTTCAGTTTTTTTCCCCTGTGGTACAACATGCTGGTCCCACTGTTGTTGATAACATTCTGTCATCTACATTTTAATGAGAGGATGAGAGATGGACAAGCCTTGAAATCCTCATCTTCTATGCTGATCAATTTGTTTCTGCATTTGAGCTTTTCGCAGTAACAGCCAATTTGTGAAAATGTCCAGCTCCCATGACAGCTCTCTTCTTTTAGCTCTGCTGCTCTCAGTCCTTGAAATCTATATCCAGAAGAACTGTCCATCACCGTAAAAGCACATCCATGCTGCCTCTTCATGTCCTCAGGCGCTTTAACCTCTTATTGTGCAGTGTGCTTCATTTACTCCAATGTGCCTTTTTCATGCAGAGCTTTATTTTAATCGGTTTTAGCAAGTTTGGGTGCTTTTCTGGAGGCCAATGTTTTCTCTGCATTTTTAACATGTTTGAGAAAAAAAAATAGTGATGTGTGTGCTTTCACAAGGAACATGAAATGGACTTTTGTTCTGATCATCTCATAATGATGTTGATGTGTTTCTTCTGGAGGAAACTTAAAATACAGTCCTTATGGGTGCCTTTTTGTGTCACAACGAGACGGTCACTGTGAAACAAGCCTGAGCTTCAGATATTTAATATTCACTATGTCAGTCATCAACAAATGGTGGTCCGCGGGCTACCTTCCCTCAAACCATCGAATCATGCAGAATCCCTGCAGAAAATTGATGAATTCAGAAAAAACTTGTATCTGACCTTACTTAACTATGGAAGAGGCTGATTCTATTCAGAACGTGTTCATCAATTAGCTTGAAAACCCCTAGCAATGATTAAAATATTCCATAATTCATACTTTGCACCTTCCACAGCATCGGATTACTCTTAGATTCCATCTCTTCTTCTCCATGGAACCGGCATTCGACCCTCTGGCTCCCAGGCTGGCCGTCCCCTCGGGCTGACAGCAGTGCACCCGTTGGTCTATTAGTTATCAATGGCAGACTCAGGCTGTCTTTAAAAAACATTAAAAGGCACCATTTGTATGTGGCTGAGCATCAGTCCACAGAATGTATGATGAAATTATTACAAACCCTGGTTAAGATTTAAATTTGTTGTATTATGGATGCTACAGCTACTGCAACACAGTAACAAGAATACAAATGGATGCACTGTAAAAAAAATATTCCAACATTTAATACAGAATTTATTTTCTAGAATGTCAGGCAGCCTGCCGGGTGCTGCATCCCATTTTTTGCCCCACAAGGGCACAATGGAGGGCACCTTAATTCAATGTAAGGGAAGCCATCCATGCACTTTACCACATTACCAGGAGAGGACCCCAGAGAGTCCTTTACCCCTGCAAAGACACCCTAGAGGACGTTTCCTCACATTTGCTCTGCTCAAAAAGCACCCTAGAAGGTACTTTCATCATATTTTATCACTCATAGAAGCATCCAGCAAGCCTTTTTTTTGGTAATTTCAAATAAAATAGGCTAATAATGAAGAAAAAAATTACTACTTTTACTACTACTTTTCAGAAAATCCAGTCCTAACATTTTCTGCTTAGAAGGATGTTGATGAAAGGCAATTGATGATCCCTGCACCTTGATGATGGGCTGACCTGTTATGTGAAAGATCACAAAATTTAAATAAGCTGAATACACAAAACTCATGAAGATATAAAAACACATTCAAAAAACATTTACAGAATTGCTTGATAAACTACACGCCTCTGCCACAAGGACAAAAATGCTTATTTGTTCAATGATGTCACAACATTTTTTTTATGTTATGAATCAGTTTTTATAGAAATGTATCCTTGAGAATACTGGATCAGGGCATAGGGTCATTGTCAAAAAATATTGGAGGGTTTTGTAAAATTGTATATGCAGAAGATATATAAATTCTGGAAGAAAAATGATACAACAAAATGCAAATTGACAGGGGTGTGTCTGAAGGAAATGATTTATGGGGATGTGAAGGTGCAGTAGATCTTGCCACCAGAGTAGCTGGCTGCCTTGTGGCAAGATAAGGGAAGGCAGATAGGACGCTTCCGTGACTGACAAGGTGGCAATCCCGCCTCGGTGTGTGTAAACAAGAACAGCGCTATCTCCCAGCCCAATGACAGGGTTAACACCTCTGTTCATGAGCTCCAAACGTCGCTCAGGGCCCCCACCCCCACCCCTTCACTGTCAGCTTGTCAAGACCCGGGACCCTAACCCCTCATGCTACTGCTGTACACCAACAAATATGGCAGAGGGAGGTATGGGGGGACACAGGCTGCAGAGGACTTATTTTATTAGTCCTATTTTCCAAGAAAAAAATAAATAAATCAGACAAGTTTGGATTTTTTGTCTGTGCTGTTATCAAAGCAGCCCTCACAACCACAAATCCCTTTACACAAGTTCAAATGGAGTGTTTTTTGGAGGATACAGTTGTCTGGATTGACAGACCAGCAGCGGCAGCTCAGCTTCTTATGTCTGTAGTTTTAATAATGTCAGACAGATACAGGTTGTCCATTTCATTTGACTTATGAGTGTCACGTATTTCTCTAGTACTGTATTTGGTGTTTTAAAGTATGCAATTTTGACCCATGTTTCACCTTTAGTAGTTAATCCAATGCTCAAATCAACTTGAGGCTAACATGAAAATGATTCTGAGCAGGTATAAAGGTGAAAGGAGGGTGTAGAGAAATTTATCCCCGCGGGTAACATATATTGTTTCCTGTATTTTCAAAATAAGATTTATTTGTCCTTAATAAGATGTGTTCTGCTTCCGTAGATGTAGTATAAATGAAGTGATCAGTTGAAACATATGCTCAGTCCATCCATTCTCTGGGAAATCTTATGTTTTGCAAGCTCAGGAGGAGGTTTGATGTCCTGTCTGACAATGGGCAAGCTGCAGGTCAACAGTTCATCACAGGGCTGGCACATTTAGAGAAAACCCCTTAATGCACCAGTTCACCTATAGCGTAGGCTTGTGGTCTGTGGGAGGGCAGAGAGAACCCGGGGGGAAACCTTGCAGAGAGGCAACAGTGATAACCACTGTGATGCAAAGTGCATTCAGATACTGAAAGGTGAGGTATACTTTGACTAAATGTAGAAGGCTGGCATTGTGATGATGATAAACTGATACTTGTTACAAGGCAATACTTGTTAATATTTAAGGTTGGATTTACGAAAAGCTGAATTATCACATTTCTCCCAGCCATTTTCTGCAAAGTTTATTATTATTAGTTCCGCTTCAAACGGTGACATAAGCAGATAGTGGCTACGTATCTTAGCAGGTAACAGAACCCAAACACATTATTCTTCTTAGTTTTCAACTTTAATGCCACTGTCCAGAACAAGTATTTAACAATAAAGTTCAGTTCAGCATCCAGTCTGAAGGAGTAAAACATCACTGTGCGACAGGCTTTGACCAATTGCTAAGCAACAACAATGTGAATGTCATTGTGCTTTTTGTTTACAATGTAGAAAATAGTGAAACAGCCTTTACTAAACTTGCATATTCTATTAGTGTGTTCCATCCAGGATTGCCCACAAGTTCTTCAGCTCAACATTCAGTTTCCTCAGGTCTGTACTCTCAGATCTGTATGTGGTGACACATGAATGACTTCAGTTACACCTGCCCTATTCACACTCACATGTGCATTCAGATTGTCAAAGACCAAGATTTGTAAGGGGTATGAATGAATGAATGAATGAATGAATGAATGAATGAATGAATGAATGAATGAATGAAGGAATGAAGGAATGAAGGAATGAAGGAATGAATCAACCTGCATTAATAAGGCGCTTAATCACATCAGCTGACACTTCAAAGCTTTCACAGACACAAAAACCCAACAGAACCCTCCAGAGCAAGCAAAATCGACAACGGCTGGGAAAAGCTTCCTCTTTGAGGAAGAAACTCCAGGCAGGACTCAGACTCTGGAGGGTGGCCGCCGGTTGGATGGAAAAGAAGTACAATGTGCATAGGGTCAGGGCAATGGAAAGAGAGAGAGACAGAGAGTGGCAGATAGAGTTTCTGCCTAAATGAATAAATACACGGTCATAGACAGTCTTATGTCTAGGGTGATTTCATCAGGGAGACCTACCGTGTCTCTACTGTGAGAGCACAAAGAGACAGCATATCTGCTCTTCCATGAGAAGCAGGGTTAGAAGGATCTGAAAGAGAGAAGTGATCCCAGCCCCAAGTCATGACTGTCACATACTGTTACAGCAGAAGTGACCAAACTCAGGCAAACTGACTAGGTTTTTTTTTGTAGAATTCTGTTCATAGTAAAAACAAAGCAAAAAAAATGCAACCAAAAGTTCTTCCTTTTTTACTTTTAAATATATTTCTATGATAAAATGAGCATGCAGGTAAGTTAGAGAGAACTGGCGTGTCAGAATACACCCAATATGACAAAACAGTTTGGTTGGTGAAAGAAATATGACACTCAACAATCTCTTCCAAATTTGTTTCAACAGCAGATGGGACTTGCTTGTAATTCTGAAAGCCTCGAGGCAAATTTTCACCCAGAGACAACAACGATCCTTAAAATTTAATATAACAATATTCACCAACAGCTGACACACTTTGCTCAGGAGCTTCTTTTTCTCCTCAGATCATACTGATAGCGATGTCCTGCCTATAAAGTTTAGTGACTACAAGGTGTTGCGCCCACGTGTCTGGTCTCAGGATAACTTGCTGTAGCCTCGGGGATCCTGACAAAATATCAGTCTTGTTGGTCTCAGCAGTCTTTCAGTCCTTTATGATTGGTTGTTGTGGTGGCTCCTAATTTCATCTTGTGCATTTATGAAACACCAGTCTATAGTCAATGTGTCCTATTTACTCAAACAGACTGCCCTTTCCTCCCACACTGCTCGATGACCTCTGTGGCTCAGTTTCTCATCCATATTATCAGCTGGCCTCCAGCAGCTTCAAATTCAGCTCCTGATGTCAGATCATTTCCCTGTGGTACTCCACGCCTACTCCATTTCAGCCCCTTTGGTTTGTGCGTGTGTTTGGGTTTTTTGCCTTAATAAGTGAAATCCTCTCATACAGCCTCACTGGGAGCATGAGGAGCCACAAATGGAGGGAAATGTAATAACCGGTGCCCTATCAGAACAGCTGAGACTCCAGGGAGGACTGCCCATCACAGGTAGCCCTCACTGCAGTTTACATTACACTATAGAATGCAATATGCCCGACGCATGTCAACGTCTAATACAATATATCCAGCTGGAACCCTCTTTGCCAGTTTTAGGAAGTTGTGGGATGAATGAACAGCGCCCTCTGGTGGATCACAATGACACAAACACAGACTTGTTATCATTTTTAATCCGATATTAAAACACACAAAGTCAGTATGCAAATATACTCATTTGTGGAACTAAATTACAGGAAATGCACATTTCTTCGACAAGCCTTGGTTGACATGATTTACAGTCAAGAGCATAAATTAATTTCTGTTTGAACTTTGTACTGAGAATTCAGTTAGGCAACTAATAAATATGATACTACAAGTATAAAATACGGGCATACCAAGTTTCACAAGAAATGTCTGTACTGTATATATTTTTCATATGTAGACAACTGGTACAGCAGCTCAAATGATTTATCAACCAATATTAAGTAATAAATGAATAATTGAAAATGAGTGCATAACTGATTCAATTCCAGAAAGGAGTTTTCCTTCAACTATGCACAGAAAAAACACTGCACACCAAACTGTGTGGCCATAACCGCAAGAAATGTTTAGAGAGCAGGCATTGTTGCAAACATCTTTCCTTGGTCCTGAAAAGGACAACACAGTGCAAAAAAACAATGCAGCTTTAACGCTATACTACAACACAACAGAGTGCAAATACACCCACCTCAAATGACACCAACACTGTTACTGGTAACAAGTCAGACCACAGCAGCAGCCTTGGCTTCCAGCCTGATGCTACTGAGTCAGAATACAAGGATGTGATGAGACTAACCATCAGCACCGTCAGGAACCCCACATGAAAGATGTGGTGAATTTCCTCCTGTTACTTGTAGAGGCGTGACAAATAATTCCTGGAAACTAAAACTTGGGTGTCTTCACAGCTTTGGTCGTGGTTTCTGTTTATTTGAACTACATCAAAGTCCCTAAGGGAACTATGGAGGCAACTGATTCGCTGTGGCAACCCCTGAAGGGAAAAACCGGAAGGTAAAGAAGAAATCATGTATGTTGAATGTTTAAACATAAAGCCATCTCGAAACCAATACTGAAGAAGATCTTAAATTCTCAATGCTTTCAATTAAATTTAGAGGTCAGCTAAAGCAATGTAAACAGTGTATGCAGATAACACAGGAAGAAAATACTTAAGAGGGAACTGTGATTTTAAAACAGATTAAAAGTTATTCAACCAGGTTTTGGTGCAGCGTCACACAGTTCCCTCATAGCTCAGCAGGTAATTGAGCAGGGGCTTGAGTTTTGGTAAAGTCTGAACTATAATTTCTTGTTTAAAGGTAAAACTGAAAGTGGGTGCAACCAAAATGTCAAGAAAAATCCATAATCACTAAAACGGAAATGTGTGCACCTGAAAGTGTTTGATTATCCGACCTGTAAAAACTCTGACATTCTCACATCATGGTAATCACTATTACCACAGCCAGAAAAGACAAGCTATAATTACAAAATATGTGACCCAAGTCGTAATAAACCAAAAACATCATTTATATTTAAATACAAAAAATATACAGTACATCCTAAGTCTTTATGCTTCCTTGTTTCAATAAAAAATTTTTTAACAAGTGTAAATGTGCAATTGTTAATGTACAAGAACACAAAAAAGTGCCCCAATGCTTGGTGTCTGGCCAAGGCAAATTGTGGATTTTGTGTAGTTAACAGATAGATAGGATCTACAGATAGATCCTATCTATCTGTAAGATCTGTGGCAGCTGAAGCCCAAACCTGGTTCTGATTCTCAAAAGAGGTGTGTTTCATTTGACCGTGTTTTCTTCCTGAGTACTATTTTCTATCACCACAATCTGTACATTTGACAACTGTCCACTAGCGTCGAGCTGCAGCCCCTGAACCCCTTCAGTCTGACCCTCCTGCATCGGGCACTGCGTCTCCTCTACGCTGGTTGCCATCGTTTCCTCTTCGCTTGCTGCCATCGTCACCTCCATCCCAGTCTGGACCACCATGGCGGTCCCGTCTACGCCTGACTCCCCGGTCAGCTGCAACTCCATCACTCCTACCGCTTGCTCCATCGGCGAGGGGTTGATCTCGATGACCGTGTGCTCCTGCCCAGCTTCCGCCTCACCTTGCATCATCTCCTGCTGAACCAACATGGAGCCTTCCACCACCTGGCCTTCTATGGGCACCACCTCTGCCCCGGCAGCCTGTTGGCCTAAGTGTACCAGCTCTAAGGGGCTCACTACTGTGCCCAGCTGGCTGGAGTCCTGCACGGCGGTGGTGGTGCCTACGAGTGTGAGGCCAGATGACGGGTGCAGAGTGATGGTATCCGCCTTTCCATCTCCAGCCACCATGTAACGGGTGAAGAGCTGTGAGCCAGCAGGGAGCAACGTGACTGTGTTGGAGGACTGTGCCAGGGTGGCAATGGGAAGGCCTGTCATGGTGAATGGCTGACCCATGGACGGCAGGGAGATGGGAGAAAGAACTGTGAACTGCTGCGGCTGCAAGGTGGCCTGCTGGTTGACGGGGGAGGTCAGGAGGGTGGTGGTGGAGGCAGGCCTCTGGAGACGAGGTCGCTTGGTTTGCCGTTTGGTTTGAGTTTTATTTTTGGCAGGCTGGGGGCAGGATAAAAGAGCTCGCAACTGCTGCTGCTTCTTCTGTTCTTCCAACTGCGCCTCCAGGTCTACAAAAAAGTAAAACACAAGACTGAGAGTGAGGGCTGAGAAAACCAGCAGCTGATTAATAAACATTTCACATTCACTGGCTTCTAGCTGGCTGTTTTCGACAAGATTTTACACGTTGTATATCTGTTTAGATGTCAATATCAATCAGAGGCGCTGAACAGACTTAAACAACCAAACATGAAGTCCAATCTCAAAATAGTCACAACCAATTCAATAAAATGCCACTGGACACTCAGACAAACAAGTGATTACAGGCAAGTTCCTTCTTTTATTTAATGAAACTCCAAGAGTTCTGCGCCTGTGCTTTTTCATTAGCATGTAAGAATGCCAATCATATTAATCGGACTAATTCACAAAAATATATTCATTCATTCATTTTCTGCCACTTTATCCGCCGTAGCGAGTCACTGGGAGCTGGAGCCTATCTCAGCTGGCATAGGGCGTGAGGCGGGGGACACTCCAGGCACGACGCCAGTGCACCGCAGAGCCACACACAAAGACAGACGAAAATATATAATTATACGTATTTTGTATATATATATATATATATATATATATATATATATATATATATATATATATATGTGTGTATTTTGTTCCGTGACCTGTGAAAGTAGAACAGTGGTTTGGAAAACGAATGAATAAATGTACGAATGTATTTTAGTGGGCAACAGAGAGAATCAGAATATTAAGTGTATTGTTTTTGCACACGTATGAATGCATCCATAAATTTTTTGTTGGGATGGATTTGATTAAATATCAAGGCAGATTTGTTTACAAAAGAAGAGTCAGGATCACTTTCTTCAATATTGCAAGACAAGGTCTGTTTCAAAATATTTTTACTATTTCATGACATTAAAGCACAAACAATGAACGATCATAATCCAGATAATCATAATCTGATAGTTTAAAAATGGCTCACTCAGAGGCATTCAAACAGATTTCATGTATCTTGGAAAGGTAAGGAGCTACATCGACACGACAAACAGACGCAAAATCAAGTTTTAGTTAGTAACTCATGAATTGATGATGAACGCATGATTCCAAATGCTAGCTGTTGGTTTCCAGAGTTTAAATAATTTTTAGAAGAAACATTGCAGATGTCTGGTTTGCTGCCTGTTAAAGGCCAAAACTTTTTATGCAATATTTTTTCCATGTCATTTGCATCAGTACAAATAAACACTCTTATCTATTAGCTCCTCAGCTGGCCCGCCTGTTAAATTTAGAACTCTGTGTGGCCCATCGATCAGCAAGTTTGACCACACCTGAACAACACGCTCTCTGAGGGCTTGCTGGGTTTGGTTTGTACTTACTGGTGAGAGTGTTAAGGATGTCCTCCTGGCACGGATCTGTCTGTTGCTTTTTCCTCTCCAGGATCTTCTTTACTGAGTCAAGCAAGCCGAACACTTGGGCAAGATTACTGAGCACCGCCACCTCTACCAGACAGGAATCTGGGATCAGTGTGGCAATCAATCAAAGGGTCATTGGTCAGTCCGAAAAGAGGAACAAATTCAGCTGTTTAGCTGCACACATTCACATGTTAAAGCACAGGTACAGTAGATACAGTCATCATTCTGATGTCACTTTCTCACCAATCAGCTTCCAAAGGCAGCTGAATTTGTTCTTTCTTTCCATTATTTTCCGTTCATGCACCTTCTAACAAGCCTTAATCCTGGCATAATGTTAGCAGCAGCAGTAGTTAACAGCATCATTGCTTCGTACCTGTGTCCTGTAAGGCAGCCGTTTCCCTGCGCTGCTGCACACCGTTCAGAAGCTCCAACAGCTCCTTGCTGATGTTGGTCACAACTTCACCCAGCAAACCCACATCGGCAATCCCCTTCCAGAAGTTCAGCGTGTCCTCTGTGGACGGGCAACACGCACAAGTCTCATTCGCTGTCACTGTGATTTCCAACAGAAATGATCGCTGTGTGGGGATGAGCGTTCTTTGTGACCTGAGATCTCACTGGATTCTTTCTTCTCTGCAGACTCCAACGAGATCGAGCTCCAGTCCGCCTTCCCACTCAGAGCCTCTGTTTTGTCGTCACCACCTACACCGCCATTACCCAGGACCACCTGAGCTGCAACGTGAACAAAACGACAAACATTACGTTTGCCGCCTGCGCATTTGGATGTTGAGGGTCACAGTTTAAAAAAATGGGAATGTCAGCATAAGTTTGGCAGCTGACCTTTGAGTTTTAAATGCTAAATGTTTTAAATCTTTTGGATTTTATATTGTTAGGAGAAAAAAACTATTAGAATATGGCGCATATGTAACCATTTTTAATAAACAGTTCAATGAGAACTGTGATTTTATTTCAAATATCTTAAATATTTAAACGAATATGGATGCTTTTTGTCAGGTGGTCCAAACTGACCTTTTACTATTATTGTTATTATTATTGTTTATGGCACTGATATTGTGAGGAGGAGGAGGAGGAGGAACAGCAACTGGAGAAAGATTTAATCATTATGACAAAAGAATTTCATACAGAGAAGGAGATCTTTCTAAAACCAGCTGGCATAAAAATGCCACACTTCATTCATGATGTTGAAAAAGCTTAGATTATTTAACAATTTAACCAAGATGAAACTCGAAATACTCGTACAACCTAAGCTTGGGGACTGGTAATTTAGTCAGACAAAAGATTGATAAAGTAAAATCGGAACCTCTCATATCTGACCAGTTGCTCAAACCCTACTTGGTAGATATCATACAAGCCATGACCTGTCGTTTTCTCACCGTCAGAGGATGTCGACGTGGAAAGGCCGGTACCATCAGGAGGGAACCGTGTGTTGTTGATTAAAAGGTCAAACTTGGTGCTGCGACATGTGTTGGTGCACAGCGTGCTGTGCTGGTAGAAGTCTAGCTGACCGGAATCCATCATTTTTCTGGAAGGCAAGAATTGAGCCTTTCAAATCAAGCAAACACCGCTGACATTCAACCACCAAGGAGCCTGTGAGGTGCACCAAAAATATCAGTCCAGATTTTGCTTCAGCGGGTTCATTTCAATATGACAAGTTTAAAGTTGTTTCTGCTAAAGCCGTAATATAATAGTTACATAATATTATAGCACATCATTGCACATTTACACATTCAGCAGACATTCAATTGAGTGGGGTTTTTTCCTACAATCTTCTAAGAAAACAAATCCCTCTAAAAAAGGGTCTTAGCCATGAAAAGGTTCTTCAGGTCCAAAAATACCAAACATCTTTAAGAGATTATAATAGCTCAATTTTTGTCATGTCTCAGTTTGTGTCAGGCCATTACACAGTACAGTTAACATAAACACTGTTATTGTAATGCTCTACTGAGCAACCAAGCGTCAGCCAAAATATTGAAATAAAAGGTGACCTTTAAAAAGTCTTCTCACCTCAGCATGACTCCTCCCATCCTAATGGCTCTTTTCCAGTCTTTCAATGTAGCCTTTCCAGAAATATGAACAAACTGCTTTGGGCTAATCAGCTGGTCTTCATACTAATGAAGAGTTGAGGTCATTTGATCACATGATGAATTTTCCAGTACACACAATTGATATCAAGTAACCTTTTAGATATGTACTGTAATGTCGGGTAAAAATTGTAACATTTGGAACTCATTTATATTCAAAACACAAGTGTAGATGTATAGACTTTACAAACCAAAAGTGAAATGGTGCTGTTTCAAAATGGAGCAGGTGAATACCAACCTTCACACACTTTACATTGATTCCTGGGCAGACAAATTTCTTCACAAGCAACACAGCTTTACTGTCGCCACATGTTATTGGACAGCCGAGCTCGACATCATCTGCATCAGGTTGTTCTAAATCAATGAAAAAAAATGTTCAGAACTTATTAACGTTTGGACACCTAAACAACTGTGATGTAATCTGCTGCTTGTACACAATACTATATATTTTAAGTGATCCAAACACATTTTGACAATGTCCTACCTGTGTGGGCTTCAACAGCTATGACAGCTGCATCTGTTTCAGCAGATTCCTCTCTGTAAAGAAAACATTTGATGTTTGGTCTTACAAGCTGAACTCTAATGGCTCTCAATAATGTGTCAGCTTGCTCCATTACGTACCCAGTGGTGATTGTCTGGAGCTGTAGAATGACCTGAGTCTTATTTGGGTCATCAGACTCTTCCTCACCCTCAGCCTTAACCATCACTACCTCCCCCATGGAGACAGTGACCTCTTCAGTGGTTGCCATCACATTCAGGTTGATCAGTGGGGACCTGCTTTCATAGAACAGCTATGCAGCAGTTTATTCATCTAATAAAATAAAATCAATAGAAACTGGTGAGAAGCTTCTTTTTTTTTTTTTTTCTTTTCTTTTCGGGACATCATCCTGTAAGTAAAGACACCAAAAACCAAAATGCCTAATTGTTTAGTTGGGAATTGTAATTTGATCATAAAAATTTAAGACTAATACCTCACAGCTTGCACAATGGAATAACTGGATGAGGTCAGGTTATAATAAGCCATTAAGTAACTTATTTTAGTTTATTCAAATTAAATTTATTGATCATTATTTTTGTCCTTATTTTACCTAAACTGAGCTACTAAATATCATAGAGTTTTGTTCTGACCCCCACCCAAAGATTAACCATGTAAGTTATTATAGCAGATGGTAAACCAGCATTGCTAGCTACTTTAGGTCTGCTAATTAACAAGATATACCCAATTGATTTTATTAGCCAAAATGCAAACAATTTCTCCAAATTTAATTATTTTGTTGTTATTAAATTCGGGTATCACAAGCTTTCCAGCTATTTTTTTTTTTTTAAATTGTGCAACGCAGTCACATGAACTAGCATAGCCAGTTAGCTCATGTCAGATAACAGATTTTATTCCCACGCAGTTCCTGTAAGCTAACATAGTATGACAACTACTATGACAGTTACCACCTGACTAAATAAGTCTTTCTAAAAAGAATATTGTTGAATTTTTTTTGTGATAATGCTGTCTGCTCATACAAATAATAATAATAATGATAATAATTTTTTATGTTATTTCAGATATTAATTTCCAGTGTGCATATATTGTCTATATTTTTAGCAACGAGTTCATTCACAGACTAGAAAACTGACTAAATTCGTTGTCGTTCAAAGTGGCCCGTTTTTTTTTTTAAAGTGTTTTTTAACTAAATAAACTAATAATTATATTTTGCGTTGTTTCCTCAAAGTTGGAGTGTTTAACTCATCCACAGTAACTTTTGCCTTCTGACTGCTTTTCCCGCTGACATCCGAACAGCTACTCCGACAAGACTCGACGGTAGCCATTGTGACTAACGCAAGGGCGTAACTTGACGTGTAGGAAACTGGCCAATAATGTAAACTACACTGACGGAGACGGGTTCAGCATTGCTGTAACCGTGTGACGGTTACGTGCCGCTTGTCTCTGAACCGTACGTCCTTTCGTAACTCTGCATTTTAAGACTCCGCTCCCCCTCAAAATGACGTCTCCCTGTGCGGCAGCACGTACAGCAAACAACGGCACGGCGACGGCGTTACCCCTCCATTCTGTGTGAGCCTGGCTGGGTGTACCCCCTCGGTAACATGATCCTCCCATAACTAACAACTAATATTGTCATAAGATCGAGTGATATTTTACGTATCAGGGCATTTTTAATCACATGTTTAAAAATAGCTTGTCCTTACCGTTTTTTGGAGAGAAACGCAGCCCTACATTGTAGAGCTTCGGCGCATGCGCACTTCGCTGCTGTGGCCTGACTTCCTGCTAAACAGCGTTTGGCGCTCTTGGAAACCATGAAAACCTTCTGCAATGTCATTTTAATGAAACCCACTTATTTATGTTCATCCAGTAACACCGCTTGTGTTACAGTTGTTCTGTACTCATGCCAATTAGGCTTATAAATCCCGAAATATTGGTTTTTATGTAGCGCTTAGTGACTTAAATGAATGAATACGCCAGTTTCGCTGTATCTTTCACGTACAACTGTTTAAATACTTTAAAAATAAAGATCTGAATCTACAATTAAATTGAGGCTTGCGTTCAGGTGATGGTTACTTTTCTTGGCTTTCATGTAATGATCGTTAATAACATTCTGTTTGTAATGGTCATACTTGTTATTAGTTTTGAATCAGTATTATTCTTTGGACAATTGTCAAGCGGGACGCCAGGACGATCGATCACCGGCTGTCCCTGAAGTAAAAATTTTGCTTCCGAAATCTCTTGATGGCGATTCCGCAGGAGCGATGACAGCAGCCACCGCTCCTGTGCTACACATAGCAGAAGCCCTTTTTAACGTAGCCGCTTGACGTCCCGCTCTGTCTTAGGCAGTAAGATGCTCTTCACTCATGGTCACAAAATATCATTTATCTTTTTAGTTAACTCGCCTACTGTTTTCCATATGATAATGGCAGGTAATGTTTCGTCAGTTATCTTATTATTGAAATAAGAAGATATTTTAACCTGTAGTTTTGACCAGCGAAGAGGATGCTGGGTAAATTATAGGCGGGGAGGTCTAAATGTCTTTAAGCTCATTGGTTCGTCAGTCCCGCAGCAGGTGTGACGTTCAGTGCATGTGGGGAAATCGGTGAATACTGTACTTGGATAATATCAAATTTACACTGAAGTGAAACTGTCATACCTCATGTTTTTTCAGTTAAATAATTATCAGAATTGTTCTGCATTAATCACTAATTACATTATAATTTCTGTATACGTATTCTACCTCCCACAGTATCACATGATGTATATCTGATGAGAAACAAAAACCGGTGTGCTGTCGCTCATATAAATCGACTGTAAGGCCAGAGAGTGTTGTGTCCTGGAAAAAAAATAAAAATGTATTTCTTACTGGTTTAGCCTTTTCCTAATTTGACGTAGCTGTTGTAATATCTCACTTTCATTTAATATATTTAATCAGAACTCAATTTACTCTTGATTATGCAAAAAGTGTCATTGCAAACTTGGAATGATCCCAGTAAAAACATGGTGTCAAAGACATAGAACTCCATCACTTTCCACCCTACCAATTCAGGTCAACATGAACCTCCTTCATTCTGTCAGAGGAGGGTGCCAAACCCTAGTTAAAAGAGCCTTTCAAATACCCATTCCATCAAATCCAAACACTATTTATAGTACATTTATTTTTTTAACAATCAATAAATTCACATCAAATCAAAAGGGAACCCCTCACACATTATATATAAAATAAATTACATTTATTCCATAAAACTGAACAGGTTGTTGCTGTGTATTTTTACAAAAACCTATCAGTTGCCGATGTTATGACGCACTGGGTTGGTCTGGCCATTCCTGTGAAAAAAACACACGATAAATTTTGTAATTCAACCTTTTGAGAATTCACATTGTCTATTTCTCTTTTTTTTTGATAGTTACATGAAATGAACCAAGGTGAGCTAACAAAGGGACTGGTCTAATTATTCATTGTATCTTGTTTTTGACCTGTTCAGAAATGCAAAACCTCCAAGTTGTTGGTTTAAAATGGAATTGGGTGCAGTGACTACTTTTTAATGACCAACAGTTTATCTACCCTCCTGGGATATCGGTGCATGGTCTTGGACAATGCTGTTGGTTTTACTGTTTATTGTGGAAACGGATGGTGTTACCAAATTTGGCAGCCTCACTGACGACAAAACCCTTAAAAGTCATCATGGTTTGCAAGTTGTCATCCTGGAGTAGCTGCAGCATGCAGGTTTTACATGTACACAAGACAGAACATGAGCTCTAGAGGTATTATTGTTATATGTTTGAAATCAGGGAGAGCCCCTGCACCCAGTCTCTACATTAGATATCTTCTTTGCTATCAATCATATCATTGAATTCTCAAATTAAACATTGAAAAGATTGAAATACTTTAAGGTTACAGTAAGACAAAAGCTGAATTTGTCTGAAGATTGGCCACCATCACAATTATCGTAATTACACAGGGTGGGCATTGATTGTAACCAAGACATTTGCAATGTTACAAATGCTGTTGAGATTGTACTGAATATTTATTATTTAACACAGATGTGGACATAGAGGCCTATGAAACCGTTTGATGAGAAACATAATATCTTCCCCCAAAGTCAGTATTTCAAAATGTAATTTCTTCTTCTTGGCTTTCCATTCTTGTCCTTTAAATATAGTGAGACTGGTCATACAATGGTGATTTCAAATGTTACAAGAACATTTAGCTGATTTTCAAGATATGGCACCCATGCAACGGAGTTCAGCTGTGCTAAGAAAATGCTATGTTTAAATTTTATTGTCAGTGAAACAAAAAACATGTTCTGGTTTTACACATGATTATGGAAGCTCTACCTGGAAGCTCAGAATTTGAATCTCCACAGAAAATTAAAAATAAAGGAGTGGAACAAATGCATTGTGGTACATTCCTTTCCAAACAAGCTGCACACAGAAATTGTACAGTAGATCAGCTGAAGTCACATGAATGCAAACCTCAGAATTCATAATCTCTTGGTGTTTCAAGCGTATGAGTGTAAACAGTTGTTGTTGAATTTGCTGGTGAAAGGTGAGTGAGTGGTGGCAGGAGTGAGGTGTTCCTAGGAAAAGTATCCTATTGTGCACTCCAGCCCTTAAACAACATAATTATATGAACTGCAGTCAAAATCCCCCGAAGACTTCGAAGTATGTCTGTGTCACACATGCAGCTGACCACAATTGACTCCTTTATAATAGTATAATTAGTGTAATTGCAAATATCTCCTAACCATGTAAAACAAATATGGCAACATTATTTAGTTTATAAAATCAATGCAGCCAGTATTCTGAGGTTTGTATGACACTAAATCCAATCCAATCCAACTTTATTTAAATAAAAATCTTGGTCTTGAAAGTTAAGTGAAAATAAATGGTGTGAAGCTGGAGCCAGTATGTTAAGAAAGGGAGTAGGAATAAACGTCAAATTCAGTAGAATATAAAATGACAAAACAGGAAACACATCTAAAGCTCGCTTAATCTGCACTTAAACAGAAAAACTATTTATGTGCTATTATAGTTCCTGGCAAACAGTTTTATCACTGCTGTCAGTCAGCGTTCTGACATGATAGCAGTAACTGACATGACCTATACATCATTTTTTTCATCCAACTCTCAAGAGACAGCAAAATTTTTTTACAAAATATGCCCTCTGCAAACATTTTGTCAAGTGGGAAACAGGAAATAGAGTGAGGTGAAAATGTGGCAAAGACTAGTGTAGGCTGACTTTTCACAGGACTAAATAGAAGCTTGCCCTCTGACTCATCTGGGTGTAATATGTACACAAAATCAGGACATGTCCCCAGAATTGGATTTAATGAGCATCCATCATGGGCTCAGGCCTCAATGGAATATAATTTTAGTGAAATGAGTTTATACAGGAAACAGTCGGAGGTAAAATGTCAAACTCCTTTTTGTTCTTAATCACACACTTGATGTCTTTCTCCTGTTGCTGCTATGATACAAATACCTAAATGAGGCCACCTACTCTAATTCTAGGGCCCCATATAACTAAACTAGAAATAATCTCTCTCTCTGTGTATATACATTTGACAAAATATTAGTCATCTATTCACAGAATTATGAAAGGTTTAAGTTAATTTAGATTAAGTGTGCACACAGTTTACAGCAGTAGGAGGAGCCCATTGATTTAATATGGTGACACTCTTGTGTTGGAGTGTTTTGTATCTGTTCACAATTAAGTAGCTTTCTGTGACCTGCAGTTTTCATCTCTATAGATTTCACTTTTTTTTTTTTTACAATATTGTAGTTCACAAATATTGCAGGCAAAGCATTGCACAAATTATAACAGGTAGAAATTGATAATAGATGCGCTAAAGCAGTAAGTCTCAGTCCATGGATTTCTCTGTATGTTCAGTACATATAGCCAAGTCCATCAGCTCCATCAGCATTGCCTATACTGCAAACCCAATGACTTGATCATTCCTGCACGCTTTTGGCATTTATGAAATAAACAGGGCTCCAAACGTTCTTGCTACACCACATGAATTTAGAGATATAACTTGCCTACATACGCATTGAGATAAACATTTTACCCTAAATTTCCATGGGCACAAAGAAGCACAAGGTGAGACAGTGTTGGATGAGTGATGTCACAGAGTGCCAAGCCTGAGTGACAGAACTTAATGGACGGCTGTGAGACAAGGTGAGCTCCTGGTGTGACAATACAGTGTTTGGAGAGTTCTCAGTCAGCAGTGGCAGCCCTTTTCAGCGGTCGCAGTGGCTAATTCCACCTCATCGTCAGCTGGGTAAAGGACCTTGGCAGTGAGCCCACTCTTCACCCCGTCCCATCCATCTCGGGTGACGATCTCTCCCATCTTCATCAGCTCGTAGATGTCTCTGGTCAGCAACTCGAAGGCCCGATCAACATTGCTGTTGCACTTGGCCGATGTCTCCACATAGCGAATGCCCAGCTCGGCCGCCAGCTGCTCCGCCTCATCTCTGCTCACCTTTCGGTCCTTGTTGAGGTCACTCTTATGGCCAATGAGGATGTAGACCATGTGGTGAGGCAAGATGTGCTCACTCACCTCCTTGTGCCACTCCCTCACATGGTCAAAGGTCTTGCGATTGGTAAGATCGAAGACTAGTAGGCCGCCCACAGAGTTACGGTAGTATGATGTTGTGATGGACCTGGTGGGTAGATAAATTAATGATATGTTACTAATTTGAGGAAACAAGCAGAGTTACAGTTACATGTAAGATCCAGAGATGTTTTACTAAGTCCAACCAATTTTTAAGTCACATTCTCTATTACAATAGAAAATGTGAAAATATTTTTTGCAGTAACAGGCATAATCACTTGGTTGAAAACTGGAAACCTGCTGCCTGGTGCCATGAAGCTCTATGCAGCCAAAGATTAGCTACAAAATTAGTCAGTCTGGGATAATCTAAAGAACCTGCCAGGTTGCACCATTGCGCTAACAGGAAATCATCTTTCCTTCCATAAAAACTCTCTACTGCCAGCTTTTTAGTTATGATGTATACTTAAACATAGTTTGTAGCATCTTAAAATATGATTATATACTGTGATAATGAGTTACTTGTTACAGCTTTATTTTTAGTCCATGAAACAGTGGAAACATGAAATGTTGAAAATTGTGAGTGGATTGGATTCAATAGAAACAAATGAAATTTCCATAGGTCAGACAGTAAACATGGCAGACTTCCATTTATCCATTCACAGCATCCACATGAATATACAACAATTATCCACATTGTGGTTGAAAAATTGGTGTTTTATTTCACACACACACTTCTCATACTCAGTTCAAAGAGAAGTGGAAGACTTGAGTGTGGCGAGACCTGAAGGAAAACACCCTCTGAAGCTTGGGCTTCAAACGGGACAGCAGATGTAAGAGGAGAACTGCTTCTCCTGAGAAATTGTATTATCCATGACAGCAGAGTCACATGAAACAGCACAAGCAACAGGGTAGAAGAATGCAAAAGCAAGATGTGGGCACAGACCTGTCATCCTTGCGTTACCTTGGAGATAGTGCAGTCTGCATCTCGTGAATCAAACTGGGGCCTAAATATGAGGAGGCTGCCCATCATCCGTGAATGCATGCAATGGTGCACCTCGACTATTTATGTCAGTGATTAAATCGAGGCCTTTATTCTCTTGTCCATTTTCTCCACTTTCCACACACGAATTAAAGCATTTAAATTAGAGAAAATAACCTTATTTAATTTATAAGGACACCTTGTATTCGAGTCAATAAAGGCCTCTTAAATATTTAACGTCATACATGGTCGATGGATAATTCTAATAATTTATCTAAGATTTGGTATCTTACCTGAACCGCTCCTGACCAGCGGTGTCCCAGAGCTGGAGCTTTATTTTCACGCCGGGCTCGATATCAAGCGAGCGAGCATAAAAATCTACCCCGACCGTCGGATCCGCCACATCGCTGTAAATTCCGTCCGTGAAGCGTTTCAGCAATGATGACTTTCCCACCGTCGAATCCCCGAGTAAGATAATTCTGAACTGGTATTGCCACAAAATATCCATGGCATGACGAGAAGGGGGAAAGCAGCTGTGAAACAAAGCGCCGTGCGCGGCGTGTTGACATGAATGTGCTGCTGCTGCTCACGGAGAGACGCGGAGCACAGATTGATCGCAGCAATCATGTGATTTACTTATGCTCTACAACACGGCATGCTGACACTTTAAAACTTGCTGCTCCACAATAATACGATTGCACATTATGAAAGTCTCAGAGCGCTAAGTCGTACTGGAATTTTCAGCCTCAAGAACATGTTAGATAATTAACAGCAGGTTGCTGTCCGTGGTTCTGAAGTCGTTGAAAACGATTATTAAGAATGTTTTTCTTGGTTTATATGCCAATATATTTTTATCTGTGAAAAATATGTCCGCAGTGCAACGTTACAATACACGTGGGTGTTGGTGTCCGTTTATGTAAGTGACAATAAATAGAGACGGAAATGAAACCCCACTTTTTTGAAAAAATGAACTACAACTACATATCCCATCATACAATAGCACCACGTGACCTCGGCGGGTCAATCAGCGTCCTGTTATTCGTCGCGGGTGTATATAGTAGATGGGTATTTCTCTCTCGGTCTCTTTCTCAAGTTCTCCGCTCGTTGACTTGCACCTAATCCGAGATTTCGGTAAGGCCTCATCCAGTGCTCTGTTGCATATGATATGAATTTACAGAATTAGCCTTTAAGATTACTCTCTTTGTTTGTGATGACATACTACTGGATTTTTTCAAAATTGCAATTGTGTAAAGCAGGCTGGGTTACGCTCCACAAAATGCAACCTAGCCGCCACAGCTAATGCTAACATGTGGCGGCTATAGTTATACGAAGTCTGCTAGTTAAGTCGATATTAAGGTAGACACGTGACATTTGTCGGCGGAATTAACGCGAAGTTATTTTATTTAAAGGTTCGGCTTAAAGTAACCAAACTTAATGTTAGCCTAGCTTTCAAATGCTCACCACGTGGTTAGGTCTGGCAACGCTTGATCATTAGAATGCCCTGGTTTTTAACACTAGGTGTGCTTTAGTTCATCGCAAACTTGAAACCACGTCTTTTTTCAACCTGGAATCGATGTAATCTTAATTATGGTGCTGTTCGTAGTCCGATTCCGTTCCTAATCTAAGACCACATTTACTGTCTTTACAGGATCAAGAAGCAGTAGTTATCGTTACCAGACACCAACAATGGAAGCCTGTGTAGAAATCGGGTAAGTTTTTGAATGACTGTAGATGAAGACTATCCAGTTGATGGATCAGGCTCCATCGAAGCCGTTCATGCTCTCATGTAGCAGGGAATGGTCAAAGGGAAGCCGAGATGATCACTTTCACCGACGGTCGCTGTTCAGTTTGAAAATGACTGATTCAGCAACATTTAGGGGAAGGACAATTTCACCTTTATCATACCTTTACTTACCAAGCATTCCAAAGGGTGTCTAACGTGTTTCTCCTCTTTTCTGCAGGCATTGCTTAAGGAACCCAGGAACAAAATGCAGGAATGAAAAAATTCCATGCAGGTAGTTTGTTTTTTTCCCACATACCTTCAGTTGGCCCACACTGTACTGGCTGTGATGACACACTTGCCCTCACTGAAATTAGTCCTGATTGAGACAATTTTATTGACTGAGCCACATTTACTCTTGTACCCTTTTAAGAAACCTGGAACATATTAACAATTTTATTTATTTTTTTTTGTAGTTGACCCCTATGGTGGACCCCATCAATACCTGGATGAAGATGTCTCTTTAAGGTGACTTGTGGTGTTTTGAGTTGCAGCATGCTATCCTAAGGCCTGAAGCTTGTTGGTAGCACTGGGTCTCCAAGAGCATGCTAGAGAATCGGGTGGTCTTTGACTGCGGTGGTCTCTTCTGCCATCAGCAGCCACTCAGCTGTCCTACAGTTTCCTTTTGCTTTAATAATTTTAGTGTGCTATTTATTAATGTTGGATTTATTTTCCTGTAGGCACCTATCTATTCATGATCAGTGTGCGTTTTTGGACTGTTTCTTTGTGGCCAGTTCAACCCCCTAGTTGAAGGTATGTAAATGCATTAAATGCTTTGTTACTACTCTGATCAATGATGACACCATTTCAATATGAGGACTGTTGGATGAAGCTTGCGGATATGGGACTGAGATCAGCCCTTTTCCGTTTTGTTCCAAAAAGGCCCCTGAAGGGTACTATAATGTAGTTCTCATTCCCAGGTCTCGTTGTCAAGCAGCCCAGAAATGGTGATGGAAGGGGAACCCGTGAAGAAGTCGGGTTGTTCCAAATACTGGTGTAATTTAATTCTGAAGTGGCGTGTTTTTAAGGGGTATAGAATGTCTGAATTTTGTCACTAAAACCCAATAAAGTGTTAATGCAAGAGATCTGTCTGATATGCAAACCATTTTGTACTTTATTATATTCCATCCTCCCAAAGACAACTTGGATAAACTGCAGTTGATAATACATATTTACAATAAGGCCACAAATGCATGATGAATATAGCAAGAGTTTAAACTGATTCCTGAGCCTTAATGCAGTTCAAGCAGACACTTTCCATAGTTTTTGGTCAGGTTTCACTGCTGAAGGAATCCAACAAACTCTTGAAGAGGTGCCTCACTCACTGGGTATGGAAGGTAACTTCAGCTCCGATATTTCAGAGTCTGGTGTGCTGCTGCCGCTCCGATCACTGTATGTATCCCTGTGTTAGACATCAGTCAGTAACACTGATTTGAATTCAGCCTGCTACAATCTGACATAAGATCCATTTGTTACCGTGGCGACAGACGGCAGCCCTTCTGCAAGTAGCTCTGGAGCTTTCCAGCAGAGGCCAACAGCAATCCAAGATAGGGGGGTGATGGTTTGATTGGACGAGAGGTGAACTCTGGGTGATACTGCACCCCAACAAAATAGGGATGGTCTAAAATGGGATTAGATTTCATAATCTTAGAAGGTTGCAGCAAAAATCTTATCCACAAGAGAAAGCAGCAGTTCAGTTTCATACCATCCATCTCTATGACCTCCATTCTTTCCCCTTCAACATCTTGACCTACGAAGCGGAAGCCCTTCTCCTCAAAGTGACTCTTGAGCTCAGGATTAACCTGCACAAAACATCCAAAGATCAAACGGCCACACTGCTGTCATAACAGGTAATGCTGCAGATGAACTGACAGTCGATGTACCTCAAAGCGGTGTCTGTGTCTCTCATCCACATATTCTGCATCTCCGTAAAGTTTGCCTGAAAAAGACATGCAGTAAGCACGGACCACACCCAACAACAATATTGGCCTCAAACTTTATTGTTTTCTTCTCCTTACGTAATACGCTGTTGTGTGTCTTGAAAATTGTCCGTCTCTTCCCAAGTCTCATAGTTCCGCCCATCTGTCCGGGGTTATGTTCTGGCATATCGATCACCTGAGATGCATGAAATATGTCAATTAAGTCACATAAATACAGAATATCCTGACGTGAAAACAAACTTACCACTGGATGCTTAGATTCCGGATCAAATTCAGTTGAGTTGGCATCTAAAAAGAAAAAAAATATGTAGCAGCTGGAAACAGAAAAGGCATAAAAGACGCAAACTTATTTTGACCTGTCCTGTGAAGGGCTGTGGTGTACAATTTTACTCTAAAGAAAATAAATACAACCAGAATGCATTGCATTCTACAAGATTAATAAACACTGGCTCGTCTGTCACCCAAATTAGGTGATAAACTGAACAAAAGTGAATAAAAAGGCATTAAACGGAATGAAATTAAAACATTTCACATAATAGAGAAACCTTTCTTTAACATGACTATGCAATGCAGCACCAGTATTCTCAACATGGGAACATTAATATTACCGTACCTTTCCAATCGAGCACATTCCTGGCAAATTCACAGACCGCCAACTGCATCCCAAGACACACTCCTACAGGAACATTCTAATCAGTTCAACAGAGTCTCCACTATTACGGTTTTGGCTTTTTCAACAGGACAAATTAGAGAAACAACATCACGGCTTTAGTTATGTGATTCCCACGGCTATCCTGTACCTAGAAAAGGCTTTTTCTGGTTCCTGGCCCAGTTGATGGCGTGGATTTTTCCCTCAGTTCCTCTGACTCCAAATCCTCCTGGAACCAGAATGCCACTGAGAAGAGAGGGCAGATCAAATGTTAATTAAACAGCAAATGTTACATCCACCTTCCACTTAGAAGAGAAAAATGCTCACTCAGCACTGCAGAGCTTCTGCCACGCCTCATGGTATTTCACCGGTTCCTCTTGCAGCTTGCTTGGCTCCAAAGATGCCGAGTCTATATACTGAGGAGAAAGATGTCAAACTTTAAAGTGGCAGGTCCGAAAGAGTTAAAGACACGGCGGATATAAAAATCAAAGTTCTATCTGGGTCCTGCCTTAAATAGACAACATGCAGTCATGGTAATGTGCACTGAATCATTTATATAATGAATGTAGGACACTTTTGTCCTCATCCTTTCTCCCTCTAACGTCTCATGCATTCCATTGATAGACGTGGGAATGCAGATTCTCTTTAAAGAGCTGGTATTACAAGCAAAATCCAAACAAAAAGTATCAATGATGACCGTTCAGCAGATTAAAATAAGGATATCATAAAGTAAAAGAACATGAAAAATAGTAATTATTCTTCTGTTGTGTTCTTGGTTTATTAACTCCGTAGATTTGAGGGCCGTCAATCTCTATTAGTACCGGTATAAATGAAGCTGAATGTTTTGTTACACGTTAACCTTTAAATACGGTGGAGTTAAAGCAGAAAACACCATGAACTTTACATACACCAGTAAAAGTAATGCACATTGTACATTGTACTAAACTGCAGTGTGATGAAAGAGCAGAGAAGCACAAACAATATTCTGAGCATCATATTACTTCATACTCTCAACAAAGACATTTCTTTTATTTCAAGTCATGTTGTGAACATGACATCCGCCTTTGAGATTTATTTAGATTTATTTTGTTAAAATACTAGTCGTTTTCTGAAACAAAAGAGACATTACTGTCATAATTTAAAGATATAATAAAATCATCTTCTCCATTATCATCATTCACCAACTCAACATGTATTAGGGCCACAATTATAACATTCTCTTGATTCTGACTGAATTAATCATATTCATTATCATCACTTCCATTCATCTGTGTGGAAGCAGCAGCAACAGTCATGTTTCATCAGAGCTTTTCCCATTGTTTGATGTCTGACTCATTTCAGCGATGTCCTCTTACTGACCTTATTCCGTCATGACGGGAGAACTAAAATTAAACTCATCTTCATCTGTTGAAATACTTAATTTCTTTTGTTTAGCATTACTTTTTTTGAGCATCATGGATCACTCAGTGGCGAAGACAAACATTGGAATACCTTTGGATGAACATTTTTGGTTCAAGGCTGAATGAAAAAAGATTTTGTAAATTTTACGGCAATTAAATATTTATGTGACAAGGTCATCTGTTTGCCACTATTTGCACCCAAGTTGTGTTGAGCCTTGTGGGCAAAGAAAATTGTATTTACCTTAACCTCCAACTTATGGCTAATGGCAAGGGCCGAGTGCTCCAGTGCTTTAATGACAGAGGCATAGGAGTCAGAAAACTTGGTGTACTTCCCAACCAGGGCAATGGAGCACTGCTCCAACAGCCTGTCTGACCTGTGGAGACACTTTGATCAGTGAAACCCTGAGACAACAACTCAAACAGTACAGGGGCCGTTTTTAGTCTTTTCAGAATCCTGGGACTCACCTGTCAGACATCTCCTTCCATTTGGTCAACATTTTCCTGGGTCGGGTCTCTATGGGCATGTTCAGCCTCCGGCTCAGATAGCCCACCACACCCTGATTCTCCAGCAGTAACGGCACTCTGTAGATGGACGACACGTCGTGCACGCAGATGACCTGAGACAAGATGGCTCTGTGAGTTACTAGTAGCTGTTTCAACGATGACGAGGAGACAAATGGACCTCACTAATGTACCTGTTCGGGTTCTACGTGGCAGAACATGGAGATTTTTTCTTTAACAGAGGTCTCCAGCACGGTGGAGCAGCGACACATGATCTGATGGTAAAGATGAGACAAACTTTTAATGAGTAAAAAAAATGGGTTCTTTTTGTTATAGCAAACTAATCTGAACATTTTAGCACCGGCCCAAACACACAAAATTGCTCTACACATCTGGTACATACAGTGTCATGATGGTCCCCGACGTGCTTGCAGTGAACAATTTATTTGCTTTTATGGTGGAAAGGCCGTATAGTGGAAGTGACTCACCAAGTCAGGGGACAAACCCAACCCTCTCAGCTCTCTGACGCTGTTCTGGGTTGGTTTGGTCTTTTGCTCTCCTGTTGCACTGGGCTGGACAGAACACACACACGCACGCACATGGACACATGTTAAAACTGACAGTACAGAAAGTTTCTGCATCTGCCACATCCAACACGACTAAAACAGTTTCATTAAAAAAAAACACCTAATGTGGAGCCTTGTTTCCAAGAAAATGTATGATGACCTTTTTATGAGAAAGAAGTTAAAATGCAAAAGTTTTTTTTTTTTTAACAGAATGTAAAAATTGCAGCAAACAATTGAACTTGCATGTTGCAAATATCTTTGAGTTATAAGACAA